>NC_055961.1:19072493-19079993 GCF_018492685.1 Alosa sapidissima
TTAATAGCCAAGTTCACCTAGCCTAATTCAAGGCCTGCCTTTGGTACATTTGATTATTTTTTCTTGGATAGCTAAGCCTACCAAACGTCAAGCAAATAAAAAAATGACTTGTTCGCGGTTGGAAAACAAATATCTTCACATTATTTAGCCTAGGCATTTCATATGTAGCCTAGTGGATTGTGCGCCTGGTGTAGGCTACTATCACAAAACGTTTGTGCAGCAATACGCTTTTAAGAAAGCTGATCTCTAATAATGGCAACAAAGAAAGACATTTCAGGTCCAATTGATTCTTATATGTTCACCTAGCGTTTCAAACAAACTGTAGGTAACGTTGCAATTATGGATGTATGGGCATTTGCTTAAAAAAGGTTGAGAACCATGTACATGCGAAATTCCCTGAATATTAGTTCCCTCTTGTTAAGGCATTAAGAATGAAATTGCACAAAATGATAAATCGACTCATTAAACCTCTCCCCGTGTCAGTATATCTATGGAACTCCTCCTATAGCGTGTGATTGTAGGCCTGATTTTTAAGCTAAGCAGCAGCGATGGTCGTGGCCGCTGAGCGGAAGGGAGACCTCCGGTTAAACCATAGCGATCTTGCGACTAAATGTTTTTCTAAGGTTGGCTATCAATATACAAAGGCAGTGAAATATTAGACAAATGTATGGCCAGTTGGCCACCGCTTGTATATCAGGCGTTTGCAGCCTACACTGTGCATTTGTTTTAATTCGTCAGTATTATATCATAGCAAAGAACACAGTCTGAATGTTCCAGAGAAATGGTAAAGCCCAATGGGGATCAAGGTTTGAAAATCGTGTTTCATTAGATTATATCCTGAATTGTTGGTATATGATGGTAATACATTTAATTACATGCAATATAGGATAAAATTACATTGTATTCCTTATTTTCAGTACCCCCCAAACTATTATTTTCATCCCATTTGGGAGGGTCCAAGTCTCATCTAGGGGAGTCGGACTCCCCAATCCCCCCCGTAATTCGAACCATGAGCAAGTGGTCAAGACAGACGGTCAAGGTCTGCTCCATTACCAAACCTACAGCAAGAGTCTGCAAATCTTTCTCGCATTCTTAGGAGGCAGAATTAATTGACTAACATTCTTGTCAAACAGCAGGTTCTTTCTACTTTACCCCAAGGGACTCTTTCACCCTTTGATGGAGACATTCTCCAGGTACAAGTCTTTCATTCATTCTTTTGAGCACACAATTGAGAGAAAAACTGATGACAATCAAGATCGTTTACAATTTCTCATTCAGTATACCAAAGGACAAGCTCAGGAGCTAGTGAGGAGCTGTCAACATATGAATCCAAACAGAGGCTATCAGAAAGCAAAATCATTATTAAGAGAACACTTTGGAAATGAATACAGAATTTCTTGTCATCAAAAGAAAAGGGAGTCCAAGGCACTCTTCTTCAAAAAGTTATAAAAAGCCTTTATTTAAACATGGCTATTTTTTATGTTAAAAAATATGATCTGAGCAGACACCCACGCGTAGCGGCACAGAGCCTTCTTTGGGTGTCTGCCCAAGGAATGACGTTGACTACTTGAGATTTCTTTGGTGGCCTAATGGCGACATTAATAGGCCTCCAGTTGAACATTGCATGTTGGTGCACCTCTTTGGAGCAGTTTCGTCTCCAAGTTGTGCAAACTTCGCTCTGAGACAGACAGCTAAAGACAACAAGAACATGTTCCATCCAAGCATAATAAGCACAGTTGAGAATAACTTCTATGTTGATGACTGTCTGAAGTCCCTCTCATCAGAACAGGAAGCAGTGCAGCTGGTCAAGAAACTTACATCTCTCTGTCGAAAAGGAGGATTTCGTTTGACCAAATGGATGAGCAACAGCCGAACTGTCCTTATGCACGACAGATGACGTGTCCTTATGACGACAGAGCCCGTGAGGTCAGGGAACTGGACCTAGACAGAGACAAATTGCCAGTAGAAAGAGCACTTGGTTTGCAATGGAGTGTTGAGGATGACCTGTTCAAGTTTAACATCATTGTGAAAGAGAAGCCTCACACACGAAGAAACATGTCATCCATTGTGAGCTCGATCTATGATGCACTAGGATTCTTACGCCCCCTCACGTTATCTGCAAAGCTGCTGTTACAGGAGCTCTGCAGGAGCGAGCATGACTGGGACGGCAGGATATCACATGCTGCATCTGACAAATGGAGAAGATGGATTGATGATCTAAGTGTGCTGGAAAACTTTGAGGTGCCTCGGTGCGTGAAACCCTCTGGATTTGGACCAGTCAAACAGGCCGAGTTACATCACTTTTCCAATGCCAGTGATCATGGATATGGCACAGTGAGTTACCTCAGAATGACTGCAGACAATCATGTCATACATGTTTCTTTCACGCTTGGTAAAGCAAGAGTGGCTCCTTTGAAACAGATGACCATCCCTCGCATGGAACTGGCAGCTGCGGTGCTGGCAGTTAAAGTGGACAAGATGCTGAGAAAGGAGGTAGACTTCAAACTCTGTCAGTCAACCTTTTGGACTGATAGTCAGTCTGTTTTAAAATACATAGCAAATGAGTAAACAAGATTTCACACTTTTGTGACGAACAGGATTTCTATCATAAGAGACAACACAGACGTATACCAGTGGAGATATATAGGAACCAAACTAAATCCAGCCGACATGGCGTCAAGAGGCATGAGTGCAAACACACTGGTGAAGTGCAAAGAATGGATCCAGGGACCATTTTCTGGAGTTTCTGTGGAGGACAGAAGAGGAATGGCCTCAAAGCTCCATGGACTTCCTCTCACTCCCTCAAGATGATCCAGAGGGGAAAAGGAGCACAGCCGTGTTCAGTGTTGTCACAAAAGAAAAAGAAAGAGAAAATCCGACAAACCAGCTGCTGGAACACTTCTCTAGTTGGCAAAAGTTACAGAGAGCAGTAGCATGGTATTTGAAAATTAAAGACATTCTTCAGTCACTCAGAACAAAAAGAAAAGACATTATCGCCAGTCTGGAAACAAAATCTCAAACAAGAATCCAGAGCAAGCTGCTATGTGATCAAATGCAAGCTTTTAAGAAAACACTGGGAAGATGCTCCATAAGTCTGAAAGATCTGTCAAAGGCAGAAAAGGCCATCATTGTGTTTTGCCAACGACTGAAATATTCAGATGAGGTGACACAACTACAGAAAGCATCTTCAATTGGAAAAGCTTTAAACAGAAACATCCACGAGCTTGATCCAGTGCTTGATGAAGGAGTCCTGCGAGTAGGGGGAAGATTGAGTAAGTCAGCAATGTCTGATGAGGCCAAGCGACCAATGATTCTGCCAAAAGATCATCACATCTGCACTCTACTGCTTTGTCACATACATGAAAATCTTGGGCATGCCGGCAGAAATCACATCCTCTCAACACTTCGACAAAAGTATTGGATTGTTAATGCCAACTCTGCAACCCGTAAGGTCCTAACAAGATGTGTTATTTGTAGACGCACAAGAGGCAAGATGGGGGAGCAGAAGATGGCGGATCTCCCCAAGGAGAGACTACGAGCAGATCTTCCACCATTCAGTAATGTTGGAGTAGACTACTTTGGGCCTTTTGAGGTAAAAAGAGGAAGAAGCCTTGTGAAAAGGTATGGCGTTTTATTCACGTGCATGTCAAGCAGAGCCATACATCTGGAAATGGCTCACTCCATGGACACTGACTCTTGTCTCAATGCCCTGAGAAGATTCGTGAGTAGAAGAGGTCAAGTGACTCACATTAGGTCAGACAACGGGACTAACCTGGTTGGAGCAAGGAATGAGCTGCAAAAGGCCATCTCTGAATGTAATCACAACATGATCCAGAAAAAAATTAGTTCAGTGGAGTTTCAATCCTCCAGCAGCTTCCCATCACGGTGGAGTTTGGGAGAGACTTATCCGCATGGTGAGAAAAGTTCTTTATTCCATCCTGAAAGAACAAGAGCTTGATGATGAAAGTCTCGAAACACTATTGTGTGAGGTAGAAGCCATCTTAAATAGCCGCCCCATAACCACTGTGACAGAGGATAAGCAAGACTTTGAAGCACTGACTCCGAACCATATTCTCCTTTTAAAAACTCATCCTGCTTTCCCAACTGGATTGTTTCAGAAGTCTGACTTGTACATTAGAAAATGTTGGAAACAAGTTCAGTACTTGGCTGACTTGTTTTGGAAAAGATGGACCCGTGAGTACTTACCATTATTGCAAGAGAGACAGAAATGGCTCACTGTGAAGAGAGGATTCCAGAAAGGGGATGTTGTAATGGTGGTCGACAGCACAGCTCCACGAGAATCCTGGCCTCTGGGAAGAGTACTCGAAGTCCATCCTGGTTCACAAGGTCTAACAAGAACTGTTACTCTCAAGACCAAGTCTGGAGTTTTGATAAGACCAGTGTCAAAACTTTGCCTGCTTCTAGAAGCTTCAGAGTTCAGTGAATGAAGACTGGATGGCATGATTAGATATAAAGATAAGTGTACTTTCTGTATACTCACCTTTTAATATTTGCTTATTATACAAAATGATAAACTGTTTAGAGTACATTAACGGCTCCTTGTACAGTATTTCTGTTCTGAGTTCTAAATATATTGTTATTAATTTAAGTTGAAATTATATAGTTATTTAAATTAAGTATCCTGAATTTGCATTGTGTTAGTGTGCATTCAGCACTGCATGGGTGTCCCTCCATAGGATACGGGAGTATTACCTATTTAAGGTGGTGCAGTGACGCAGGCCAGACGGTGTAGCAGGTGTACGCGGAAACAGTCATTGACCGTGTCACCAGGTCAACGTGTCAATGGGGCGCGTCTTGCCATGACTTGAAACAAAGAACTATACAAGGAACTACAATCTACAAAGGACTCTCCTTAAGTTTATTTTGCAGTATTATGTTTGTTTAATTTTGTTAATAAATCCACTCATCAAGAGGAAAGAAATAACTAACTTCATCTGCATTTAAACACACGCGTCAGACTACAGCACCAGCTATACTCAAGGAAGTGAACAAAGATGGGGAAAGTTTAATGGACTGAGAAAACACAGGAAACCCAAAAACGTAACCTGTTTTTATCACTACACCAACTGTCTCCTCTTCAACATCCCCAGTCACAGTCACACACACACACACACACACACACAGCAAACAGTGCCTGACACGTCCTACATACACATACATACACACATACATACACACACACACACACACACACACACACACACACACACACACACACAAACTGTACTCCATGGCATGAGAACATCAGATTACACAGGCCAAGTGATTTGAATGAGCAGATCACAATGCATCTTGGACATTGTGTACACTTGTATTTATAGCTGACCACTTCTGATTGGATCAACAAAGACAAATTTAAAAAAAACAAATTTAAACGAGGTCATAGGGCCCGACCCTATACCAGACCAGCACCGGACCAGGGTCAGTGTAGAGTCAGCTGAGTAGACATATGGACAGGCTTGTGTGTCCGATGTGAAGAGCTCACTCATACACACACACACACACACATATGAACACACAACACACACACACACACACACACACACACACACACACACACACACACACACACACACTCACTCACTCACACCAAACATATTCACACAAACACATACACACACACACACACACACACACACACACACACACACACAGCCATATACATAAACACAATCTAGCTTATTCCTGTTCAGTCTCCTTAGTCATACACACACACACACACACACACACACACACACACACACACACACACACACACACACACACACACAACCACCCACCCTCCCACACACCCACTTAAACAAACATGTGAGTTCAGACTAGTTTAGACAGGATAGTATTGTCCCCGCTGTCCTGCTGGCCTCCAACTGGATTGGGCTCTTTGGTAATAAACTACAGAATGCTTAGAAAGCATAACAAACACACACACACACACACACACACTCACAGCAAACAGTTTCTGACAGGTCCCACACACACACACACGCACATACGCACACACACACACACTCACAGACACACACAAACTGTTCTCCGTGGAATGAGATCATCAGATTGCACAGGTGTGATTTATTGAGCTATAACAGATCAGTATCAAATCTGAATCTGAATAAGTTCGAGATTTTCCACATCACCCCAGACCAGACGACGCCTACATAGGGCCTGTTTACATTTGTTTTTACAATGTGTCCAGGGTGATCCGATCACAAGGGGTCAGCCGAAACACATTGTCATTTACATATCATTACGTATTCGGAGTAGTATTCGGCCTGTATTCGAAGTATTCGACCTGTATCTCAAAATTAGAATGTGCGACTTCAGACTCATTTTGCCAGATCGGGTCAAACATGCATCCAAGGTGTACAGCTAGAGACGTTGCTGACCACTTGTGTCTAGATTCCATTACTGCCAATGTCACATTTCTTAGAACTCTTATTGTCCGAGATGCATCAGAACGCTACAAAGGTTGTGGTCACATGCGTCCCTGACCACATTGCCAAGTGATTTGAATGATCAGATCACAATGCATCTCGGAGATTGTCTACACTTGTATTTAGAGCTGACCACTTCTGATCGGATCATCAGACAAATTTGAAAAAACAAATTTAAACGAGGTCATAGGGCCTGACCCTATACCAGACCAGCACCGGACCAGGGTCAGTGTAGAGTCAGCTGAGTAGACATATGGACAGGCTTGTGTGTTCGATGTGAAGACACACACACACACACACACACACACACACACATATGAGCGCACACACACACACACACACACACACTCAAACACACACACTCACTCACACCAAACATATTCACACAAACACATACTCAAACACACACACACACACACACACACACACACACACACACACACACACACACACATATGAGCACACATACACACACACACCTACGCACACACACACCTACAGTACACACACACATACACCTATACACACACACACCTGGGCCTGGATCTGGTCTAGTTCAGGTGCCGTTGAGTTGTGTGATCAAATAAGGTCTAAATCAGGGCCACATGTCAGCGCGTGTCCCCACCTGAAGAGCGTGGTGTTGGTTTCCCTCTCCAGCTGCGCCCACAGCTGGTAGCACTCCTCCATCATGTGGGTGTAGAAGTCCTGCTCGTACGCCTTCCTGATGATCCGTGTCTGGCCATGGGAGCTGCCGCGAGAGTGAGGCAACAGGAACTGCACAACACACACCACACACAACCACAAATGAGCACCACACACAACCACAACACACACCACACACAACCACAAATGAGCACCACACACAACCACAAATGAGCACCACACACAACCACAACACACACCACACACAACCACAACACACACCACACACAACCACAAATGAGCACCACACACAACATCGACACACACCACACACAACCACAAATGAGCACCACACACAACCACAAATGAGAAGTTTCATAACCCTTTACTGCAACAGGAACTGCAC
>NC_055961.1:19084993-19122493 GCF_018492685.1 Alosa sapidissima
GCCACTACTGCACGCAAGCCTGGCTGCCTGCCTGTGTGTTTTACTGTGTGTGTACTGTACAGCATGTGTGGGTGTGTGTGTGTGTGTGTCTGAGTGTGTGAGTGTGTGTGTGTGTCATCCTGAGATGCCTTCTCAGCATGTTTGACCATGGCTGGACTGTAGGAGCAGGAGTGCCTTTGATCCCCCCAGGGCCTCTAGGACCCAAAAACAAACTGAAAAACACTATCAGGAGCAAACAGAATAGAGGTCCACACACCCATCGCACACTTTCACTTCAAAATGAGGAATGATTCAGCATTCTACTCACAGTACTCACACACACTTCAGCAGACTGAAGCAAATCATAGTTGTATCTTTAAAGATTTCACCAGTTAACAATTGCTTTTTTAACAAATATAACTAAATCAGATTTTGTTTGTAATTGTCCATGACTATGTTAGTTCAACATCTGTTGTTGTTGTTGTTGTATTTCTAAGCAGCCTTAATGATCATGGGTGTTGAATCCAAAAGGGAAGTTGGCTATGACTAAATTATCAAAAGATGTTGACAGCTTGTCCAAATAAGAGTCCAGTGAGAGTTGTGTGCCCGTGTGAGACTCTCTGAGGTGCTGATGCAGTGGATGGGGTCTGTGGGGACTAGAACGGGGATGTGGGTAAACACCTCACGCTGCACACAGACTGAGGAGAGTAACTGTACCAGAGTAACCAAGGAAGACACACACACACACACACCGAAACGCCGCAGACACACACAAAAAGCAGCGGAGGGCTGAGTGAGGTACACATTGCTAGTGAATTTACATGTGCATACCATGCAGACCAAAGAGTACCAGTGTTTCAGAGAAGTCTGGTAAGGATCTGTGCCATATCTGCTGTCTGGCATATGAAACCATTACCACAGAGAGCAAATTGTACTCAGTTTACGCAAACGTCCAGGAAGCAGACAGACTCATGAATTGCCTAACATACCATGTAAAATGAGTTAGAATGGACTGTGTCCTCTTCTCTTGCTGGGTGGTGCTGGGTGGTGCTGAGTTGTGCTGGGTGGTGCTGGGTTGTGCTGGGTTATATTGGGTTGTGCTGGGTGGTGCTGAGTTGTGCTGGGTTATATTGGGTTGTGCTGGGTTATATTGAGTTGTGCTGGGTTGCATTGGGTTGTGCTGGATTGTACTGGGCTGTGCTGGGTTGAGCGAATGGCCTTACAGTAAGATTTCTGTTGAGCCACTGGGCTCAGTGCAACATAGTTGAACTTGACAAGCGCAAGACCTACAGAGTGGTGCGCTTGCTCTGCGCTTTGCTCGGCACAGCAGCAAACCGTTCTAAATAATGGGTTTCCGACCACAGCAGTGCTGTTGCCGGATACTATCTGTAGGCGCCTTTAGATAACCATGTCTATAAAACATAATGGAACATAGAAGTTCTACTCTGAAAAAGTACTTTTATAGACCCTTTCAAGAGAGTTCCATTATCAGCATCATAGTTGGCCCCACAAGACTTCCGTTTTAACATTCCATATGTTATCTTAATGCAGAGGAAGTAGATTGGGGCCCAAATAGAACGTTCAAGCATTGTTTTTGTTTTTATTGTTGAAAGGGTCCATAAGATTTGAGGGGGACTGGCTGTAAGATCATTGCTCATGCCATTAGCTATACAACCTCTGCCTCTGCCATTCAGCTCAGCAGGGCATCTCTCTGTGATAGCAGAGCAGAGTACCAGGGCACAATACATGGGCGCCCGAGTGGCTTTCTATTTCCCGCAGCCTGCTGGCTGCAAATGGATCACTTTTTAAAGGTAATATTATTATTCAACCTCCCCCTGCTGCCAGATGGCGCGTGCAGTCTGAATGACTTCATCAGGCGCTGGTGTGTGTGTGTGTGTGTGTGTATGTGTCTGTGTGTGTGTGTGTGAGAGTGTGTCTGTGTGTGTGAGAGAGTGTATGTGAGTGTGTGTGTGTATGTGTGTGTGTGAGTGTGTGTCTATGTGTATGAGAGAGTGTATGTGTGTGTGTGTGTGTATGTGTGTGTGTGTATGTGTGTGTGTGCGCGTGCAAGACGTTCAGTGCTGCTAATGGGAATGTATTCATGTCGAGAGAGCGAGGGGTTTATTAGAGTTGGGTGAGGCAGTGCGCAGCTTATAGAGACAAATACGGCTGGCAGCTGAGGAGGGCTAGAGAGCCGGGGTGGCTTTCAGTTTAGACAACCAGATTAGGACAGAGAGAGCGAGAAAACACACACACATACACACACATGCATGCATGCTACACACACTCACACAGACACACACACATACACACACACAACATGCTACACTCACTTACACACATACAAGTATGCAACAAACACTTGCACGCACATGCATGCATGTCACACACACACTCACACAAATACGTGCACACAGATACAAACATGCCTGCACACACACACACACAATGATAGGCATGCACACTCTCTCTCTCTCACCTACACAAACACATATCACATGCACACACACACACAGAGATAGGTATGCACACTCTCTATCTCTCTCTCTCTCTCTCTCACATACACAAACACACATGAACACACACACACACACACACACACACACACACACACAGAGATATGCATGCACACTCTCTTTCTTTCTCTCTCTCTCTCTCTCACACACACACACACACACACACACACACAGCATCACAGTATGCCATATTTGTCAGCCCAGACGCTCTAATTGATTTGTGGCTTGTTGAGTGGAGGGCCCTGTTCAGAGTGCTGTGCAGTCTCTCCATTCATCTGTTTAAATATGCAACTCTTCTCAGGTGCACATGCAACACACTCTCCAACTCCCCTTTTGCATCAGGCTTGAGTTGCATGGGGTTGAACGCTGAACAAATTAAGAACATTTTCTAAAGTTGTAGACCGGCATATTGTAGACCGGCATACTGCTGCAGATTCACAGAACTCAACCCCATACTTCTCCATACCTGTGTGTAACTGTGACAGTGTTTTAGTTTGGGAGCGTGCACACATCCAAATTAAGGTGCAGGAGCCAAAAGTCCAAGATCCAACGTAACAGAGAAGGTCCGCACACTTGCTCCCCGTTTTTTTTTATTCATTTGAGTTGGGGATTGAAGAGCAAGTGTGCGGACCTTCTCTGTTATGTTGTAACTGTGACAGTGCCATGCTTCAGCTTCAGCTCGGAGGTCAACTGGAATGATTGACTTCTTCCAGGCTTTCAACATAAACATTTAGTGAGGAAAGGGACTAATGCCAAGAAAACACTTTCATCTTAGTCTATTCAAATGGGACGCCTTATAAGGATGTGCATCATATGCGCAGTGAAGTTGACTCCTACTGCATGTTAGCTTTACACTTTTTATATGGCATTAACACTAACCATTTTAATTGCCCTTCTTCTCCAGATATGTAAATTGATTCGTAGATTCATCGTGCAGCCTTCGCTGTAACTTTTCCAGCCATTCCAGATTGTTTCACTGCTCTAATGCTCTGCTGTTGATGCTCGCTTCATTACCTCATGATATTGGTCATCTCATTTCACGGCCTTGATTTTCATTAGTCGCCCTGGCGGCTTTCCCATTCGCAAAATCATGGCTCAACAGAAAATGTCTGTCTAAAATAAACACACACACATACACACACACTACTAACACACACACACACACACACACTACTAACACACACACACACAGGCAGTGGTGTGGTCGAAGCATTTTACACAGAAAGTGTCAGTCAGCGTTTATGGCTTAACATAGTTATTTTGTATCTGGGCTATCTGGCAACATTGTACATTTACATGTCTCTTCATTTTTATAACCATGAAATGGTAGGCTACAATAGAAAAAATAATTTGTCTCTCAGCTATTGTAATATGTTGTCTGGTTCTGGTATGCCTATAGTCTATACTTTTCATTGTTTTTTAATTGAGAGATTGCTTTGCCGACAAAACATCTGAAGCATCTAAACATTTGTTTCTGTGGTGAAATCTACCCTGCAAATATTCCAGTCAGCTAAAGACACGGCGTTGTACAGTGACGCTGTAAAAAGCAAACTCTGTCCATGGTATCGTCAGGTTTTTCCCCCAGTGCAGAACTGAAGTTGTTCCATTTGCTGACGCTAGGAGCTGTCCACGGTGCTGGAACGGAACGTCAGCGGCGGGCTGTCTTGAAGGAGCTGACAGAACTGGGAGCAGGCAATCCGCTTACTGAGCGTTCGAATTAAACGTTCGCTGCATTTCTCTTCTTGTCCGTCACGTAACGTTTGGTTAGTGGGCGTCTAGTTTTAAACGAGAAGACCTAGAGCACTCTCTGTTGTTTGTTGAGAAGATCTAACAGTTAGAAAAAAAATCTGGAAATTATTTGACCCGAGGACATATTTGGTGAATCGAAAGGCAGATTCCAGCTGAAATGTCTGTTACATTTGGGACTCAGTTGCACTTGCTTTTTATAATTCTAGCCATCGATGCTTCAGTGACGAATATACATGGCCAAGGTAAGAATGTAGGCTTTTTCAATAATTTGTGCTGCTGGGTTGCGTCTCTCTTCAATTGACTTATTTTGGATTGTAGCCTACTCCTTGCCCCCGAACACCGTTTGCTACCGCCGGGTCAGTACAAGACAAAGTGTAGTGTTTCACTCTCTATATGTATACGTAGTCATCTTTGCACTTTGTGGAGCATGTGTTTCCGAACTAAACATAGTCGTATGTTTTGGAGCCATTACTTAGGCTATATTAGAAGTCCGAAAGGCAAGCGATTTAAGTTTGAACGAGCTGACATGATGACGGTTACGCTGACAAAAATAAATGCCAGGACAAGGAAACAGTTTCGTAATGCCTGCTTATCAGGCTAAACCTCTACGTGATGTCTCGAAGATTCAAAATAAATTACCAAAGACGTTCAACAGGTCGTCAGTGTCCTCCGTCTTCTCAGAGCAAGGCATTTCTGTTATGTAAATGAGATCGTACGGTTACCTAATTGTTGTTGCTAACACTTTCTTGCAAAAGACGTCAACAATATAAAATTGCAGTCTCTACAGTCTTGGAATGACTTTAGTTTTAGAATACTAACTTCTAAAGATCAAGGAATAAATATGAACATGGAAATAATGATGTAATTGACCCACTGCCCACGTTTGTTCTCTCTTTGTATATAGCTACTGTAACATAACCATACCTTGAGTTAAGCATGATGTTTATATTCTGTCGTAATGTAATTCGGCATAACTAAGGAAACTCATTTGTAGCTAAGTTGTTTACGCAACACGGGAGTGAGGTAAATACGAAACTATTGGGTCCGCGTGCAGCAGCATTGGCAGACGGTCGAGGGTAATGAGATTTTAATCCCTATGAATCGTAGCAGCTTACCAACCGATCTGTTTGACACAGTTGGAACAAAATAGCTTCGCTCAGTCCATTGCCTATAATGCCCAACTATTCCCAATTGAGTAGATGCATGCCGTCTATCAGGGTTTCCGTTAGGATTGGTTATGCGTCCAGGAAATTTCCATGGTTGTCCAACTTCTTTTGATTGTTTAAAGTACCCCGACACAGATTCATTTTCACACATTCCATCTCTTCTGTCTTTTGTGGTGCTTTGAAAGTCCACAAAGTATTCATTCGAATATCACTTGTTCAAGCCTGAATATCCAATAAATTACTGTGAACTTTTAACTACACATTTCTCACCCAGTTAAATGATATAATAGGATACCAAGGTTTGTTGGGAGAGAGTCTCTGTGGTTGCCTGTTGATGATATGTGCCGGTACACACACACACAAACACACACACACATACACACACACACACACACACACACACACACACACGGTAGCTTCTCTGTTTAACCCGAAGTATGGTGACCAATTGCTAGTTCCCCTTTAGTGCTGGCCGCCTTGAAAGTCCAGTAGCAGATTAACAGATTTTCCTCAGAGGAAAAAGCTAATACAGCACCACAGTGCACCTTCATGGTGTGAGAGTCCATTTCCTGCTTTGATTTGATCTGAAAGGATTAGTGAAGCTATGCAACCAAATTATTTTTTCCCTCCAAGTATATGAATATGACAAATAATACACTGTTAGTCTTGATGTGCCTTGCAAACATCAGCATGCTTATCAGCAATGACTTACAGTATGATGAGTGTGTGGTGCTTGTCAGTTGTAAAAGTCACACCGAAAATCACAGCTGTCAATCACCACCTCCTATAGATCCACAGGGATGCAAGCCAGACCCATTCAGACAGTCAGCAACTAGAAATGCACTCTACTGAATTGCACTGGGTGAACTCATGTTACAAACTTTCTTTGTGATAGGTTCTTAACTTTTTATTGGATTAATGAACTCTTGTAGCATATTATATATGAACAGACAGGTTCATCAGGTGATGATACTTTCTGTTGTAACATCTGGTAATCTTTCTGTTCTGTTGTTTGGTTACATCTGCAGAGCTTTGATGGAGGGATTTTGGTTGTTTAATTTCCAAGGTCTGTCTGGGCAACATACTTTGTTTTTCTCTCCCCAGCCTTTTGTGTTATTGTTATTCTTATCTTTGAGTATTATTAGGAGGTTTGTCGTGTAGGCTTGAACTGAGGAATAATCATATGAGGGGATACACCAAAGAGAATCATTTAAAAATGGACAACCAGATAGCCTGTTTCAGAAGTCCTCAATATGTATGTGTAATGGATGCCAGCTGTGCATGTGGAACGTTAGTGAACCTCACTCCCCGACGCCTCAAGAGCAGTGCTGGCATGAACGCTAGCAGCCTGGGCTTTTAGCTCGATTGTCAGCATGCCCGACTTCCGATCCGAGGTGCTGCTTGCGGATTCGAGTCCGGTCCGGGTGTGTGCAGGCCTGAACCGTATGGTTTAACACAACGCAGGTTACATATGCTTGCAAACATATATATATTGTTTTTTGTTGGCTAAATATGTGGCATTGTGGCTGAAGCTCAACCATGGGTCATGCCATAGTGTGTTAGACTTCTAATGTGAGTACAGTGAGTATTTTAATGTAGCAGCACTAATGGGTGATCACAGTTACTACTGCTCAGTAATGGGTCACCTTATTTTAAGTGGCTTTACAGTCTATGTACTCAAACAATTAACTAATTGCAACTCTTTAAGTAGGGTCTTTCTTATGTGACAGACTATTTATTTATGTTACAACCTTAAACCCAAAGTGTGTTCAGCATTTATGGAAGTTATTAATTAAATAATTATAAGTGTGGGTGTGGGCCGGAAAGGCAGAATAGTGGGAATTGAGCTGTGTTATTCAGACGAATCAGGAAGGTGGAGAGAACATTCAACACCTGTTTTTCAAAGTGGTGCTGACTTAAGTTCATCAAGGACTATTCAACCACTGTTCAATAGCTGTAATTAGCCTGCCTTTAATACAGCTCAGCTTGGCTTTCCAGTAGTCACCATGCTAGAGTGCCTCTCCGTACCACAGTGTGAAATAAGGCTAGCACTGATTTTGAAGCATTCGAGGTGAAATGGAAGAAATAGTCATGATTTTCTTTATTAGAAATCAGAATATGCAGTGATGCTTTTTTTGTACGTACTATAGCTACATTCACATGATATGCATTGCTTTAGAGAAAAGAGTCTTAAGCAGCAGTACGTAAACTGATCCATCACATCAGAATGACACAGTTGAATTGCACCCTTTGACTTCAGAAAGTGCACCATACCAAACTGTGAACTGCATTGCACGGCACTATTTCTTAGTTGGAGCTTCCTTTCTGCTTCCTGTCTGCTTATGTCCTGGCATAGAAATGTGCCTGCCTAGTGGCTCCTTTAACTTGAAGGGACTCAGTTAAAGGGGATTTGTGGCAGATGAGGGATTAAAAAGCTGTGCAGTTTATGAGGTTTTCTACAACATTGTAGAACATGTCATTGCACCCCTGCTTGCTAGCTCTGGGGGAGAGTCCCATTTATCATCTCCTGAAGATCAGAGGGAGTTAATTATCAAGTATCAGGAAATACAGGAAGTGCTTAAAAGTCATTAAAACACACTTATACACACTTATGTTAATTTAAATTTCCACTGCAATACTTCTTAATGTGTTTTCAGTGATCCTTCATTAAAAGAAAAGTGATCTTAATTCCTTTAGTAATCGGTCGGCGTGCAGTAATCAAGCTCTTTATTATTCCTGAGTCCATCTTCGAATCTACTTGATATTCCCCAGCAAACCAGATTTACATGCGCAAACATGAGAGATTATCATATTACATAATGACAGTGTGTGACAGGATATCATCACTTAGTGAATCATGCCACATGGCATTTTTCCAAGCTTCAAACTTTCATTTTTGAGCAGAATTACGTTAATCAGAGGGGTTTTGAGATAGACTGTTGTTTAATAAAATAAATGGCTTATAGCTTGTAGCAGTGGACATGGAGCCACATCAAAATAAATTGTTATTTTCAAATCACTGACAATGCTCAAAATAGCCTTACACTTTGGTGGTAATGTGGAGAAGGTCCCCACAGACAAATGAGTATTGTAAACTTTGAAAGTGTACAGAGAGGTTATAATAAGGACGGTTTCTGAAGCCAGTGCATTACCTTACTTTGTGTTCCATTAGCATCAAATCAGTGGGCTTGTTCGACTTCTTACAGCGTCACGCAGATCTGGCTGAACATGATGTATGTTTGTATTGGACGATTCAGCCAGATCTGAGCAGCTGAAATTGTGTTCAGAGTTAAGAGTTAGATGCCGATCTTTGAGTGTGAGGCTCTTTAGCATTTGCTGCTGTTGCAGTTGCATTGTTAGGTAGTGTTCTCCCTCTTTTACCATTTAAATCTTAATGTCCAACGACTCATTATAGCTCAAATGTTAAACCATTGATGTCATAAGAGATTAATTTATTCATTCGTTAATTTACATATCAACTCTCTTACTTTAGTTCTTTAACATCAACACCTAACACAAGACTCACTAACACACTTTTTTTCCGTTCATTTATTCTTCATCAGTTTGCACAGCCAGATGCCCCAACACTTCATCCCCTGCCATCGTAAACAATTATTTTTCCATTAATCTATCTATCCACCCATTCCCACCCCTAGCCTGAGGGTAGAGAGAGAGAGAGAGAGAGACTCAGCCTCAAACCCTTCCTCAGCTTCTCTCTGCTCCTCCGCTGGCTGTCTAGCGCAGTAATCAGCTCTGGCGTCTGCTTACCTTCCATAAGAGTTGCATCTCCAAATCCATTAGGCCCAGGGACAGACAGCTTCTGCTGAATCTCTCTCTCGCTCTCTCTTTCCCCCTCACAGGCCTTGCCAGCTCCCATCAAGGAACCACTTCATCTAGAGGGCCTAAAGGCACAGCTCTTCCAAACGTCTGCACAGGCTGGCCAGATTCTGGCCACATTTGGGTTGGAGTTAGCCTGTCAGCAGGGGAATTTTGAGCATTCTAATAAAAGAAAATGTTCTGGAACAATGTTAGATTGTACAACATCACATCACATTCAATGAACCTAGATGTTCTTTAGAAGGTTCATTTTACAATATTCGAGGAGATTCTGGAATACTAACCTCTGCCCCTCTCCTCTCTGCTGTGAGGTGTGCAAGGAGGGCAACAGGTTACAGTCTGTGTAATGTGTTTAGAGGCGTCCACTTTAACATTTATAGTCAGGGTTTGACCTCAGAGCTGACCAGGCTGCCCTGCCAGTAATTTCTGCTGAAAAAACCCTACATGTAATTGAATTCATCTGGAAGCATAAACATACTTAACGGAGTGGCAGAGGGAGAGAGAGAGAGAGAGAGAGAGAGAGAGAGAGAGAGAGAGAGAGAGAGAGAGAGAGAGAGAGAGATAATGATGTGGAGCCATCAGCCCAGAGAAGGGTGTCCACTGAAGTAATTGCCAAGTGGTTAAGGCTCTAGAGGATGAGTGAGGCGAATGTATTGAATGATGTGTTTTCTAATCATCCGCTGCTTATACAACTTTTTTTTTCATTTTCAGTGTCAGCTTTACAAGCTTCAGACTTGGTCACAATCAGAATCACAATCAAAGCATGAGCTGTAGATTGTAGAATAGGGTGGTTCACAATATAATGGTATAATATATACCATTATATTGTGATTTCTGTACTTATACTAAATGAGTAAGAACATTAGAACAGTTCAAACACTATTCGCTGTATGATGACTTTGTTATTTTTGATAGTTTATCTCTGTGTCCTATACTATAAAGATAAAGTATCTTTTTGATACTTTATCTCTGTGTCCTTGCACAACACGGAGCAAAAATTGCTTTTGGTCTTCGTTTCGCAGATTGTTGACAGCGGTTAATAAGGGCAATGCCTCTCTCTGCACTGTCGTTGATGACCTTCAAGGAATGAACTTTTTGACGCAGATTCTTAAATCTAATCTGTGAGAATAGACCTCACATCATCAGGGTTACTTCTGCCATCCATTTGGCCTTCAGTAAGAACCTCAAAGAAGTGGAATGAGCAGCGAGTGACGAGGCCAGAGATGGTAGCTGTACTGCTCTTGTGGAAGAAAGACTTGGCATCAAGTGTTTGAGCATCTTCCCAGGGCGATTTCTCAGCATTGTCTCTTTTTCTTCAACATCAACACAACAACAACAACAACAACAACAACAACAACAACAACAACAACAACACGTTACATGTATTTAGCGCTTTTCTCAACACTCAAAGCGCTTCACAGAGAAGGCGGGACCTCACTAACCCCCACCAATGGTGGTGAGCTGAGCACAAATGTCATCCAATGCTCTTCAATGCAGCATCTGCAATTGTTTTATCCGGATACCAATACATCATGTATTGTGTGTGTGTCAATATTGTGAAAAGGTGTGCCACCCCTAAATGTAATGCAATTGACTCCATTTTTGGTACAGATGCTTACAATGCCAATTGGAACAAGACAAAACGCGATCTGGCAAAATTTGGTGAAAATTAATTTTGTGAACCACCCTATTGTAGAAGCCTCATGTTTGTCTGCATTTGTAGGCCTAAATTGATTATTATCATATGAGAGGTTGTGGATATTGTGCCTGCAGTGAAGTGCTATGAGTAACTCCATGTAAATAACACAATATTATTATTCTGTCTGTCTTCACCAAAACAGACAGGAGAGATAGTTAATGCCTTAACGATTATGATGGCGTTTGAATTCCACTAAATACATTGTTTTTTGTGTAGACAAGTGTGTGTGATTTGTAGTGGTGACTTATGCGAGACCACTCACCAGATGTTGTCTAAATGTCGTTCGTGTTCATCCGCTGAAGAGGTGGGCAAAAGTCTTTTGTTTTCTCAACTTGTGTTCATGCACAGGCGGGTTTTTGGCTTCTATCTTGATAAAAATCTTTGTGAAAGAAGCTTCCATCTAAAATCCAAGTGTCCGCAGTGCTGTGCATAGTGCATATCCACAAATCAGTTAGCCTGTTTTGTCCTTCTGGAGGGAGGGAGCCCCGATAGATGTTTCTGTGGCCCTGACCTAACCCGGATCTGGCTCTGCTCTGGCCTGGATCTGGCCCTGATCCGACACATCTCCATCCTAGCATCAGCTGTCATGTGGAGTGTTTACCTCCTGCGGGTAAGTGGCTTCTGATTCGCCATGAAAGGCCAAAGGAACGGCAGCGGCTGCCACTTAAGATGCCAGGCGTCTGCGGCCAGGCAGCCATGAAATTGGGCTGTTTAGGTGGCAGATTAGGAGCTGACATTTTGACTTTAAGAGAGCCATAGATGAACCGTTTAACTGCCTGGCATTTCATCACTCACTTTTTCCATCACTCACATCATTTTGTTATTTTGTCTTGAGAACCCCCCCCCCCATTGCTTCATTGTTAGATTCTACACCTCTAATAAGCTGACATTTCTGAAGGGGGTCATATTTTGATGTCAGTAGCCAAGGTGAACCTCCAGTGCCTCTCACCCGTGGCTCTCAGGGCGATACGATCAGCTCTATAATCAGCTCCACAGTTCTGAAGTCAGTTCACGTTGCCACCATTATATGAAAGGGCAAAATTTAAGCCAATTCCTTTATTATAGCCACAAAGGAAATTATTTATTTTCAGATTTTAGAGCTTAAATATGGCTTCCTGCTCAACCCTCTTTGCTACTTTGTAATATCAATGGATGGAGAGGAGATCTGTAGTTGGATAGGGTGCTTATGGAGAATGGTAATCAATCCCTCTCTTCAGTCTTATTGGACATTCCTACATCATGCCCTTCAGGAGGGTCGCTGTCTTGTGTAAAAGTAGTATTGCCAAACTTATTGCTAAGCGCAATGTATTGCATTCATATTAGAGATCTTGCATTTGAGGTTGTACTGTTATACTGAATATTGTGTGTGGTTTGTGTGTGTGTGTGTGTGTGTGTGTGTGTGTGTGTGTGTGTGTGTGTATGTTCTAATATAAATACAAAGTGTAGCCTGCCTTACTCCTATACTGGCAGTACTGGTGAGGGCAACCATGCTTCAGTGCTGTTCCTGTTAGAAAGAGAGTAGCCTATGTATCAGCGTGGCAGAGGAAGGCTATTTTGCATGTCTCTGGGCCCAGATGACGTAAGTCTGCACAGATCCGTGTTCTCCTGGGCCAAGGTAATTCACAGAGACAGTAGGAAATAGAGCTGGTGCTTCTGGAGCGAGTTTGAGCTGGAGCTTGTGGAGCGAGTTTGAGCTGCTCTGACATGAGCTGACCTTGACTCGTCTCTGACTCAGTCTTTACAGAGAGGTGTCACTGTTTGCTTTTTAAAATATCAACCGTACAATTCCTTCAGTTCTCATTTCTCTCTATCTTTTTTCTTTCTTTGTTCCTTTCTCTCTCTCTCTTTCTCTCTGTGCCTCATTTCTTTCCCTGTGAATCCATGGTAAATCACAGAATGCATATAGTCCCTTTCATATAAATGCATTTGTACAGATCCTTATAAGTGCTTTCAGGGTGGGCACAGTATAGTTTCATAAAAAGCCAAATGAAATCGTGTTATGACAGAAGATAGAATGCTGTCAGTTCTTCCTATTGCCCAGAGATGTGGGGAGCAGGGAAGTCTTTTCACACATAAGTGACTCCAGATTTGCCCATATGTCTGTCAGGCTCTGGCTTATTAGAGAGTGGACTCTGTGGCGGATTCACCCTGCAGGTTGGCTTGTCCTCTCCTCCTCTCCTCTCCTTTCTTCTCCTCCTCTCCTCTTCTCCTCTCCTCCTCTCTTCTCTTCTCCTCTTCTCAGCTCTCTCGTCTCTTCTCCTCTTCAGTTCTCTACTCCCTCATCTCCTCCTCTCTTCTCCTCTCCTCTCCTTCTCTATTCTCCCCCTCCTTCCTTATCCTCTCCGCTCTTCAGCTCACTCCTTTTGTCTCCTTTCCTCCCCTCCTCTCCTCTCCTCCCTCATCTCCTCCCCTCCTCTCCTCCCTCATTTCCTCTCCTTCTCTATTCTCTCCTCTCCTTCCTTATCCTCTCCGCTCTTCAGCTCTCTCCTCTTGTCTCCTCTTCACCTCTTCACCCCTCTTCTCTCTGGTTCACCCCATTCCTCCTTCCTTCTCTCTTCTCCTCCCCTTCTCTCCTCTCTTCGTCTCTCTCCAGATGCCCATATGAGTGTGTGTGTGTGTGTGTGTGTGTGTGTGTGTGTGTGTGTGCGTGCGTGCGCGTGTGTTGGCATGTCCGCTACGTTCGGTGCAATCCAAATCCAATCTGGGTTCTTCAGATGAGGCTCCGCTGCCTCTGAGCCTCCGGCCTCCCTGCTGTAGATTGATGGATCTGCGCTGAGGAAATATTTTCCTTTCTTGAAGACGCCACTTAAAAAGGCCGATGCACAGCGTCGTGTGTCTGCTGCGCCCAATCAGAGACACCAGCGCTGTCAGAGAGACGTGGACAGACGGGGGAGACGGATGGACACATTGAACAGACAGTTTCTGCACAGAAAATCCGTTCAATCGTTTGAGCTCATCCGCTCATTAACGCGGCAAATGTGTCCATGATTAACACACTCTGTAGAGGTCTAAGAGCTATTTGTTTGGATCACAGACCCAATACGCCGCGATGTCATTTTTTATCAAAGAGATATCAAAGGAGGAAGTGTCCCTTTGATGTCCCGTAATGTGTGCAGGGTTCAAGTACTGTACACCAGCTTTCCCTGTAAGAGGATCAGATAAACTGTTTAAAGGCTGGAGTGCTGGAGCTATGTGGGGAGAATTTGATATGTGGGTGGGGTGGGGTTGGTGCATTCACTGAATGTCTCATTTAACTCTGCAGACATGGAGTTTGGAGGTGAGACTGGATGTAGTTAGGTAGCTTGGGAGAACCCAGACAAACCTGTTAGCAAATTTGAATTCACTCTGCAGGTTAGTCTGGCAAGGAGGCCATTGACGCCCATTTCCAATGTTCCAAAAGCCCAGGCACCAATCACAATGGTTAATCTGGCATAGGGCGGGCTTTATATGATAACATATAGAACGGTGCATTCAAAACAACCAATGGCTGCGCTGATGGCGACAGAGTTAAACAGATATGGACGTGCATTTTCTTTGGGGGGTCTTTTTGTGAATGTACCCGAGTCAGACTTTCGTTTAAAAGCATAATTAGGACGGAAGCGCCACTGTTAAGATTGACCACATTGTCTTAAATGCCGCTTCCATCCTAATTATGCTTTTAAACGAATGTTTGACTCGAGTACATTGACAAAAAGACCCTAGGTTGCATTTTTGTGAGAGTTACGTTTTACCTGTAACTGTTAATCAGGCGTGGTGGAGCAGCAGTAACGTCTCCGACTGACAATCCGTCAACCTCGTTTCAATTCCTAAACCTGCTGTTTACATGTCAGTTTGGATAAAAGCGTCTGCGAAATATCAGTTAACATTCATCTTTTATAGTAATAAGTGTGATATTGATAGTTCATTATTAAAATTAATAACTAGTATATTGTGAACAGTATCATAGTATCACAGTACGTATCAGAGGTGGGACCAAGTCACTGTTTGGCAAGTCACAAGTAAATACAGAGAAGGGCAAGTCGAGTCCAAGTCCAAGTCTCATCAAAGCCAAGTCGAGTCCAAGTCCAAGTCCCAATCTTTTTCAAGTCCTGAACAAGTCATCAGGTACTCTTCACTTAATAATGGCATTATTAGACTATCGATCATAATTTTAACACTTCCATCTAATCCACAGATTTTTTTTTATAAATACAGATTAAAATAATAATAAATGTGCATACCTGAGTAATCTGTACAAAACGGATAGCTACATGACAAATATATATATTGTTTTTCCAAATTGCGGAGCCCACTGTAAGTATGAGTAATAATTTGACTGATGGCATTTCACTGCGCTAGGCCACAGATTTGCCTGCAAACAATTTATTAGGCTGTCTGCCAGTGGCAACTCATAAGGGAAGCCAAGGTCAACACTTTTATATTATTTAAATGATAATAATGACACAGTAATTTTGTTTTAAAGTATTCATTTCTTAAGAAATACTACACATTTGATGATGGTTATCTAATTTGTAAATGGTGCACTGTCACTTTAAGCCCATTGTGTGCCACTGTCCACACATTCTCATAATGATCTTTTTTTTACCAGCTCCATTCCTATGGCTAGTCCACAAACTCAAACATTGTTTGTGCCACATGTATAGCACAATATTAACAATGATAAGCATGATATTAAGTTGGCACAAACAGCTTTCATTCCTTTGGAAATAGATGCATGTATGACATGATGCTTGCTTGACATTTTCTGTTTGCAATTAAATGTGAATTATGAGCCTGGTAGCCAGTAGCCACCTAGCTAGCTGAGTGGAATGCGTTTCAATCGGCATATCAATGTGCTTCATGTAAACAAATTATTGAATAGGCCTACTTCAAGACTCACCATTTCCATTACACAAAGGCAAAGACAACTCTTCATATTCTTGTCCACTTTACAAATCACAGTGAGTGCAGCCTATGTCATAGTGACCTGGATCTCATAGTTTATAACAGTAGTGAGAACCGGATAAATCCGCAATTTCCCCTAATCTCGTATTTGTTGCCTTCATGATTTCCTTTTATACGTTTCTTATATTTAAAAGAAAATATCAATCACCATCAACAATGACAAGCCAGCTGGAACCTGCCACTCGTTTTCTCTCCCTCTCGTGCGTGCTTAGATGGGGTTCTCAATTAAATGCAGTAGGCTAGCATAAGTTCAAGTTGGATCTTAATGGAAAGGACTCGAAAAGTATCATCTTTATGTAACATGCTGTTGGTGCATTTTGACATTGTAAACGTTCTCTAACAAGAGTGCAAATCAGTTTGCAGTAAAGCTACTAGTTATTGGCTAAATGTTGGTCGTTTCTCTGTCTCTTGGCGCCCTGCACACAGTGCGTAACGCATGTGGGGGTAGCGGCAGCACTGAACTGTGCTCTGGACTGGCCGCTTGTCTCTGCTTTTTTTTTTTTTTTTTAGTCCCGGAGGGAAAGCATCTCTGGGGTGACTGGTCCATGATCAGGAAATTTAGTTTTTGACTCGAGACATGTCAAGTCGTCACAAGTCAAAGAGGCAAAGTCCGAGTCAAGTCTCGAGTGAATAGTATTCAAGTCCAAGTCGAGTCGCAAGTCATGCCGAATTTTATCAAGTCAAGTCTGAAGTCATTAAAATCATGACTCGAGTCTGACTCGAGTCCAAGTCATGTGACTCGAGTCCACATGTCTGGTACGTATCATATCGCTGAAGACATTGTTCAGGTAATTATTTAGCTTGGTATGGAGCCTTATCTCTTATCATGGGCTCTATTTACTAACAGTGCAGACAGGGGTCTCTTTAGCAGACGCAGAAGCAGGTCAATGTGGTGTCTGTGGCTTGTGTGTGTGTGTGTGTGAGTGTGAGTGTGAGTGTAGGCCCCTGAGCTTCCGGCCCTCGGGCACTTCACATCCCTGGATTATATATGGATTACAGAGGCAAACTGAGAGGCAAATATGGCAGCGGGGGATGATCCCTCTCACAGCACTGCTGACAGAGAGATAGAGGGAAAAAGAGAGAGAGTGGGGGAGAGAGAAAGAGAGAGAAAGAGAGAGAATGGGGGAGAGATGAGGGAGAGTGAGAGGGAGAAAGAAAGAGGGAGAGATGAGGAGAGAGTATGAGGAAGAGATACAAAGATACATGGAAAAAGAGTGTGAATGCACGCGCGAGAGAGAGAGAGAGAGAGAGAGAGAGAGAAAGAGAAGAGGAGACAGAGAGAGAGAGAGAGACAGAGAGAGTGTGAGAGATCACTCAGGATCTGGGCCAATCAGGGTCAGTGTCCAGTCCATGTGCCTGGGGCAGACCACAGCCAGAGATATAAGCACTGCATATGAAACGATGCCTCTGACCAGCAGTGTTGTAGAATAAAGCCAGAAGAACACCTTTGGGTGAAACCGTGTGCACATCCATCCTATCCGTCCATCTTATTATTGTTATGGCCTTTCTGGTCATCAAGGAACTGCCTCATGAAGATCACTTGAACTGAGGAAGCTTGATCTGCAGAGGGGTTTATTGACACCAACAGCAGAAGAGCTGTCCACTGGTTTCTTTGTTTCTCTCTCTTTTACTCTCTCTCACACACACACACACACACACACACACATTCACATGTAAGATGGTGTGTGACAGCCACAAAAGCAGCACATGAGTACACATACACTCTGGTGCATTAGCACTTATTCGCTGGTATCCGTTTGAAACGGATGCTGAAGCAGGACGCTCAGATGCTTATCGCCAGGGCAACAGACGAGTGGCGGAGAGAATTCACACCCCGAGTTCATGTGGAAATGTCCCTTTGAGCAGATGTTTCTTGATGTCACCGTGCTCCGAGCTTATCTCCAGCTCCTGTTTGCAGAGTTTGTGATATTCCCACCCCCCACCCCCTCACCTTCTCCTTTTCCGTGTTTCTTTATCAGAACAAAAGCAGCCGTGTGTGCCTGTCTGTGGCTGTGATGTTGGGCGAGAGGACCACTGATAATGGTGTTGGGCTCGGAGGCTCAGATAAACCCAGCCCTGCGTTTATCACCACCCCCTATTGAATCCTGGGAGAAGAGAGAGAGAAGAGAGAGTGAGAGAGAGAGAGGGAAAGAGAGATGGAAAGGGAGAGGTATAGAGAGAGTGAGAGAGAAGAAACGGGAGAGGTCGAGAGAACGAGAGATAGAGGGAAAAGGGAGAGGTCGAGAGATAGAGGGAAAAGGAGAGGTAGAGAGAATGAGAGGGAGAGAAGAAAGAGAGGCCTTTTAGTGGCCATCTCGTGTTGATATGCTTAATGCACAGCATCTCAGGACTTTATGGAATTTTGCTAGCTAGAGGATGAAAAAAAACCTCAACACACTGCTGGCAAATGCATGGCATAGCATGAGATTGATTTTTTATAACAGAAGGAGTGTAGCATCTCTAAGGAGATTACATCCATTGCACACAAATTGTCTGGCGTAGGTGAGGAATTGCCTGGTGTAATCCATTTGGAGGGGTGTGTGTGTGTGTGTGTGTGTGTGTGTGTGTGTGTGTGTGTGTGTGTGTGTGTGTGTGTGTGACAGGGTGACAGGGTGTATTGAGCTGGATGTCAATCGCTCGCCTTTGCATTCCTCCAGATGAGCGCTAACCACCAGCGTGTCACGATGGTCACGTGTGCGGGTGAGACTGAGCTCATAGCTGCGCAGTACGCACCAGAGAGACGTGCAGCTGGAGCAAGGCGTGAGTGAGATCGAGGTGCTGCTTTCCAGCAACCTCAGCCTCTATCTGATAGACTCACTCCACAACAGCATCCCCCCTCCAGGCAAGCTGGCAATAAACAAACAGGTCAAAATCTCCAAACAAAAAGAAATCCCTCAAACAGAAACTTCATTGAATGAAAAACAAAACCGAGCAAACAAAAAGAGCATGGCTGTCTGTTTTTCTGTGAGGTTTTGGGGGATTTTTTGTTTTGTTTTTCTGTAGAAAGGGAAGAGACTTGAATCTCGAGTGCAATTAGCTTTAGCTAATGAACCTTCTCCAACCTCCTCCTCCACCTCCTCCTCCTCTGCGTCTCCCTCTCTGCGTCTGCGCCTCCCTCTCTCTGTCTTCCCTGTGCTGAGGGATTGAGAAGAGAGAGCTAAAGTAATCAACCTGTCTGGAGCCTGTGTTTGCACCACTGTCTCCGTGGCGACGCCGGTCTGTTTACCTTTGCTGTGCTGAGGGTTGCCCGGGCTGCGGTGGGAGAAGGCTGACAGGCTCATCTTCCCCTTCTCTCTCTCTCTCTCTCTCTTTTCTTTCTCTTGGTCATTTCTTTTCCTCTCCTTCTCTCTCTCTCCCCCTAGCTTTTCTGTATTTCCCCCTCTCCTCCCTCTCTTCCCGCTGTCTCCTCCTCTCTCTCTTATACTATCTCTCATTCGTCTTTTAGTCTCGCCCCCTCTCCCTCTTTCCCCTTTCTTTCCAACTTCTCAGTTTCTCACTGCGAAGGCTGCCAGCCACATCCTCTCTCTCTCTCTCTCTCTCTCTCTCTCTCTGTGACATGCTGAGTTGATTCAGAATTGCTCCTGGGGCACCAGTTGGACTCTCTTCAACATGCTTGTCTTTATGACACCTACTAACAACAGCAACAAAAGAAAAGTATTTCCTATCTGACTCAAATGTGGTGTTCAGCTTGGAGCATGCTGCAGCTTCTCCTCTCTCTCTGTTTGACATACAGTAAACATACCAGTGTTTAGCTTCTCCCCTCTTTCTGTCTGAGATGATGAACTCAGCGGGATCGAGCTGCCCTTTACCTTGGGGCTGGCTGTGGGTAATGTGCGCGCATGCACACACACACACACAGACAAACACACAGACACACACACACACACACACACACACACACACACACACACACCTTAAAAAACTGAACTCTTATACCATCTGACATGCTTGTCCTGTGCTTGTGTGTCCTGTGCTTGTGTCTCTTGTGTCCTGTACTTGTGTGTCCTGTGTGCTGTGCTTGTGTGTGCTGTGCTTGTGTGTCCTGTGCTTGTGTGTCCTGTGTGCTTTGCTTGTGTGTCCTGTGTGCTGTGCTTGTGTGTGCTGTGCTTGTGTGTCCTGTGCTTGTGTGTCCTGTGTCCTGTGTGCTGTGCTTGTGTGTCTTGTGCTTGTGTGTTTCGTGTCCCTGTACTTGTGTGTCCTGTGCTTGTCTGTCCTGTGTGCTGTGCTTGTGTGTCCTGTGTCCCTGGCGGCTGAAAGTGCCTTTGGAATGAGATTCACTGATGCTTCTCTTTAAGCTGACCTTCAAGTTGCTAAGTTGCTCAAGTACACCAGGGAGGAAACACTGAGAACTTATCTCTGTGTGTACTGTGTGCAATGACATATGCGCTGCCCAAGTTCTGTGTCTTTATATATACACAGTATATCCTTATATGTATATACAGTTTTTATATCTTTATATATCGAGCAAAGCACAGTGCAAGCAGCAGTTCACCATTCAGCTAGCTATCGCGAAACGTATTGCTGGCATCAAATTTAAAATGAACATATATTTTCCATGAAATAGTCAAATTAGTCATTTTCAATATTTCATATGTTGTCTATATCCTTTTTGCAGCTAAATAAGGGTTAACGAAATTTGCAGATTATCACATTCTGGTTTTATTTGCATTGCACATAACATCCCAACCTTTTCTGATTTGGGGTGGTAGCTTTTATGTCTTTTGGACCGTGAAGAGAGGACAGGAAATGAGTGGACAGGAAAGAGGAAGTGAAGAAAAGACAGGAAATGAGTGGACAGGAAAAGGAGGTGAAGAGAGGACAAGAAAAGAGTGGACAGGAAAGAGGACAGTCAGAGATGGTTGATAAAGCGAGACAATTCATAAGAGAGTAAGTTCTGGCACACTGTGATGTGGGGTTCGCAACTGCCACGCCCCTTTAGGAGTCTAGCGGGAGGTGTATGTATGGAATGTATTCCTATGGCAGAAATTAAAATTTTCTCTGAATATGACCAATCCCTTAGCCCTACATTCAGCGATGTAAGTTATGAACCAATTTTCTACAAGCCATATGTCTTCCTAACATTTCGACATTGAAATTGTATTTGACAACGAAACAAAAAAGGCAAAAATAGCTTTGTTCGTGATCTGTCACTGTCTCAGCAAAGCTCTGGTGCACAACAACCTGTTCTCAAAGGCTCTAGACTCAGTGACGGTTGAAAAACTAACCTAACAATATTTTTGCTAGAACTAGTAGACTACCACAAAGTTGCTGAACGTTATTTCAGGTTAGTTTGCAACAATATATAAGTTTAGCCTTAGCTGCTAGCTAGCTAGCAAACATAACTAGCCGTTCCCACTCACTTTCCGTTTACTGTGCTAACGTTAGCTAGCTCGGTTAACGGGCAAAATGAAATTATTCATTCCGTGTCCGAAAGAGTGTTCAATTGGCATCACACACAAACAATGACTGTAAAATAATATACAAAACTATATTTATATAAGGGCACTGAGCACACGTATGGTGTGAGAGGCCAGCCCTATATAGCTCACTAAGGGCACTGAGCACACGTATGGTGTGAGAGGCCGGCCCTATATAGCTCACTAAGGGCACTGAGCACACGTATGGTGTGAGAGGCCGGCCCTTCCGCTATGGCTTCCCTCATGATGTTCACTTTAGAGACGTAATTGTGCACAAGACAAAGACACTTTCAGTAAATGCTTAAAAAACACTTCTCCAATATTTCACTTCTTTTTTTGTATTTTATTTTGTCGTGCTGGCTGATTATGTTGAACATTGTTGAACTGTGCAACGGCTAGCCTCTTGCGCTTTGCTTGTCGTTCTTCTGCCGTGCAGGGCATTGAAAAAAATTGGGTTTCAGAGTGCAGACATGTCACTGTTGTATCTTACGTGTAAGGTGCTTGAGGCTAGCTCCGGTCCTTAATGGAAATGAGCCATGAGTCTCAACAGATAGGGGCTCGTCTCTTTCGTCTGTGTCGTGATTGTGGGACTGGGTGCGCTCTTCGAGCTCTCTTTCTCAGAAACACAACTTTGGGGCTTGTTACGTTGGTAGGGATGTGTCTGCCAAGGGCAGTGGTGGATTAGACTCCCGTTGTTATTTCTGGGGGACTCTACTTTATCCCCATCTGGAAAAACACACAGCGACTTCTGCTCTTATCTCTTTCATTCCCAACAAGCTCTCGTTTATTCCCCATGGAGAAATAATATTGTCTCTCTTTATCCGACCATGCGATGAGTCCAATTGTTCCAGGGAGGGGGAAAAAAAGATTATGTGTCTTATACACTGTGCTGGTGACACTAAGCTTTGCCAATTTAATTTGGACCGTGCACAAAGAGACTCCCCACAACACTCTTTTATATCTGCCACTTAATACATAACACAAATTAAATTATTTCCATTGTGACAAATGGGCATTTTTTTGTGAGTGGTCTGGGAAACAAAATCCAATCACCCCAAACATAAGTGGCTTTTAATAATTCTATTGATTTAGACAACAGCCTCTAAACGACTGCAGTGGATGAGGTATCTGAGAGCAGCAATACAAGGGCACAGTGTGTTTGCGTTGGCTCTGCCTGCTGTGATCTCGGAGGATGGCACTAGGTCCTATTGAGCAGACTGGATAATTCTTGGAATGCCCCGCTAATCCTAGATCAATGAGAAGTAAATAAAAAACAATTTGCCCGGGTAAATATAGACCTTTGAATGCATGGAAGCTTAAGGGTATAAATGAATGCTATTTACATATTTCCTCCCTAAAACTGGCTATAGTGACTGGATGCCATGCGTACTGGCATTATCAATTGTGTACAGTCATCTTAGTCTCAACATGAGTCACTGCTGATGTGATGTTGGTAAATGAGTTTGCTATTTGGAGATGTATGAGGTTTGGGTCGCACTATTTCACCTACCTTTTACAACACAGGTAGGCAGTGTGAATAACATCAATGTAGCCAGTTACATTGTGTGAATAGCAGGACGCTGACCTCAGTGAAGTCTCTTGTGTGTGTGTGTGTGTGCGTGTGTATGTTTGTGTGTGTGTGTGTGTGTGTGTGTGTGTGTGTGTGTGTGTGTGCGCGTGTGTATGTGTGTGTGGGTGAGAGAGAAAGGACTGGCCATTAATTGTTCACTTTGTATCTCTGGAGAGAGGTGTGGAGTCCACGCGTGTTTGACTTAATCTGCTGCATTTCAGCTTTCATGATGTGAGTGTGAGCGTGTGTGTCTCTGAGAGAGTACGAGAACAAAGGCAGAGAGAGAGAGAGTGTGTGTGTGTGTGTGTGTGTGTTTGTGTTTGTGTGTGTATGCGCTTTTTGTTTATCCCCCTCTCATTGTTCTTTGAAGGATTTGGAGTGACAGCCACACACACACACACACACACACACACACACACACACACACACACACACACACACACACACACACACACACACACACACACACACTCAGACAGACTCTCTTTTGCTGTTTCATATTTCATCTAACTGATCATCTCTTCTTCATTGACCCTGGCAGCTGTGCAAGTCTGGCAGACAGTGCGATCTCAAATGCACCTATTCATTATTCATCGCATGAAGAGAATAACTCCATCGGGACGAATTCCAAAGTTGTTTCCATGGTAATTCGTGGGAGAATTCTATCCAGGCAGGGCCCAGCGGAGAGAGGTATAAATAAAGCTGAACGCTGGCAAACTTGAGTGAGTTAACAAGACACAGGGGGAATGAAGCCTCCACCATTAGCGGAACACTCGCAGCGCTCACGCGGTGTTGACTCACTTTGCCGACTGTTGGGTTTTGGTGAGAAACAGACTATGAACACGGCAGTGGTCTCTGGCTGCGTCCAAACGCCACTCGGCTTGACCATGCTTCTGCTGCCCCCGCCTCCTCTAACAAGTGTGAATCGGAACTTGAGTGAGAGAGAGTGTGTGTGTGTGTGTGTGTGTGTGTGTGTTTGTGTGTGTGTGTGTGTATTTATCCACTGATTTAGCTGATAATATGTATTTATCCTGATTTACCTGTAAAGCTGTAAGCACTTGCATAGTGTTTGTGTTGCTGTGTGAGACACAAATGGGCTCTTTATTAATATTTGGAATGCTGTGTTGTTGTAATGAGTATTGGTCATCCCAAATAAATGAATTAAATGTGTGTGTGTGTGGCTGGTTTCAGAGGCTGGGAGACTCAAATGCTCATCGGTGCTGTGTCGGGGGACGTTTTCTTGGGGCAGTATTGGACAGAGGGACAGGGCTTCACTGTTTGGGCTCTCCCTCTCTGTTTGGTTTTCTTCCACTGGCTGCCCTGTGAATTAATGGAGATCAGCTCTGCCCTTGAACTCTGTTTTCTCTTTCTTTCATGTTCTGTTTTTTTGTTTCTCTTCCTGTCTGTTTAACTCTCTTTCAGCTTTTTCACTGCTTGTCTGTTCTCAACCTCTGTCTCTCTCTCTCTCTCTCAAATCACTCCTACTGAGTACATAGTTCTGTCTGCAGTCATATGCACAGAACAAATAGAATACATGTGGCATTCAGCCATGAATGTATACAATTCAGTACACAATTAAGAATAGTCTTTGTAATGGGATAGATAGCACTGGGCCCTTGCCTAAGTAATTGAAAGCACCCTATCCATTCACTGGAGCCATTTTAAGAGCAGCAGCTTTAATGCTGTACAGGTTGAATTGGATGAGGGCGCTGTGTCTTATACGCAGTCTAATCTCCTCTTTCACAGCGGTACTGATCCCAATCTTTGGCCCAGGGACTCTGGTTCCCCTGCCTGACTTGAAGGGAGACGATAAGGTCCAAGGTCTTATCGCTGGCTGGTCTGACCACTGCGATACAAGTCCTTCAGTGTGAGCGATTAACAGATTATGAATTAAAATTTGTATACCAAAGCCCATTTGTCATGGACAGATAGGGAATGAGGATGTTAGCAATGATTGGGTCATTTTGGGGACATTTTTATTCCGTGGCTATCTTTTATCCTCTGTCTCAGAAGCTGTCATTATCACCCAGCTCTTCATAAAGCGCTGAAGCTGAACCAAGGCCTAGACGTTTGAATGGTCAAGCATGAATTCCTAAATCCTGATGCAGTTATTATGGCAGAGATGTAAAGGGAGAACTTGGAACTAAGAACTCTAGAATCTCTAGAACTCTAGAATCTTAGGTCAGAACTGGGAAAATCATGTCCACAGATAAGAGCTGACAAAATATATCTGTCCCAAAGCATTTAATCACTGGATCATAGTATTTTCCTAGCCACGACTTACAGATTCAAACACTGCCTCTGTGTGTTTCATATCTCAGGTCACTATTAATGCGGGCAGACGTTAATGACAGGTCAGAGACTTACTGCCTGCTCTTCTCTCCTTAGATGTGTCAGTGAATTAATTGCTATGCCCTGATGAATAACTGACACCATTAAAAGAAGAGGATCTCCTGGTGTAAGATACACCTGCCCAGCAGCGCTGTCCAGAACCCCATTGTGTCACCGTGGTGTCCAGCTTCCACACACATCACTTCACAAATGGCCACGGCTCTCTCACTCTTTCTCTCTCTCTCTCTCCCACTACGGGAGGGAAGCTTTGTGTCTGGGACAGAGACTGCATGAGTCATGTCTGTGAATAAAACATATGGTTATTCTTTCCCTAAATGTACCGTCTAGGGCAGCTGTGTTTTAAGAGTTGTCAGGTTTCATCAGGTTTGTTATGTTGTGCCACTAAGGCAGCGGATGAGCAAGAATGTTCTAGAAGACCAAGAATTGTCTGCGGTTGTTTCTCTGTAAAGAATGTCATGGTGTCTGGTGTAAATAATTATTTGCATCTAAATTGCTTGATTGATGATGAGAATCAGCTATCCAGCCAGTGGCTATTTCTTTACTGAAGAACCCTTAAAGCTAACCAGCTTGAGGAATTTAAGAGACATGCATCTACTGACAAACACTGAAAAAAGCAAGCTGACAAAACATTTTATTGTGTTTAGTTTGCTACAACATGCTTTGTGCAGTTTAAGAGCGAGAGATTTTTTTTATCACCCTCTGCATTCTGAAGAGGTTGTGGGTTGTGTCTCTGTCTAGACTGAGGGGGCTGTAAGATATATGCTTGGTGTGTATCCATGCATTGTGTTTATGGTTGTTTGTAGAGTGTGTGTGTGTGTGTGTGTGTGTGTGTGTGTGTGTGTGTCTCTGTGTGTGTGTGTGTGTGTGCGCGCATGTGTGTGTGTGTTTGTGTGTGTGTGTGTGTGTGTGTGTGTGTGTGTGTGTGTGTGTATGTGTTTGTGCATGTGTACGTGTGTGTGTGCATGTGCATGTGTGTATGTGTTTGTGCATGTGTACGTGTGTGTGTGCATGTGTGTGTGTGCATATGTGTGTGTGTGTGTGTGTGTGTGTGTGTGTGTGTGTGTGTGTGTGTGTGTGTGTGTCCGCCTTGCACGTTTGCTGTGATCTTAGCTGCTGTCTGGGCGAGTGGCAGCAGCTCTGATTGTGATTCCCGGCGGCCCGTGGCCTCAGGGGAGGAATAAAGGAGCAGGGCTCTTTTCAACATTCTGCACTTCGCTGGAGATAAGACTGCCAATTCTCAGGTTCCCTGCACCAATGGGCAGCTTTTGTGACGGATGGCAAAATAACAAAAGCCATTCACCCTCACAGGAGCCTGAAAGCTAACGTTCAGACGGCCAATGATGGGGCTGTCCTTTGAGAGAGAAAGGCAGAAGCCATCACTGGGGTGTGAAGTGAAACAACAAAAAAATAATAATAGTCCATGGCCCAGTGAAGTTGTTACACACACACACACACACACATAAACAAGACACACAAATGATTTACACGCATTCACACACACACACACACACACACAATCCATGGATACACACCAACCACGCATCAGGCGACCCAAAGCCATCAAGAAACAGCCTGTTCACGTTGCTGCCAGCACATGTCTGTGATAACTCATCTCTAATTAGAGGATGCTCTGAAGAAATAATGATCAAGTGTGTGTCGTGCCCTCTATGTCCTTGAGCAGAAGTCATTAGGATGAGTGTACACACACACACACACATACACACACACGCACACATACGTGTGTATGTCGGATGAATAACCTGTCAGGATTGACCTGTGATGACCCCCTTCTCATGATTAAACCCTGTCTGTGCGTTAATCTGTATATCTGGACATGATGATGAGTCTTCCACTCCACCTCTGACTAGAGGAGCCCAGATAACGACACTGTGTGTGTGTGTGTGTGTGTGTGTGTGTGTGTGTGAGGTGAGCAGGGGTGAATCTTGAGGCGCACCGTTCCATCGCTCCAGTGCGCCCCCGATGTGCCCTGTCGTCTTGACCCTTTCTTGGCCTCTCTCCGTCGAGACGCCACGCTCGGCAGAGCAGCTGTGTAGGTGCATAATCAGGACACATTAAGCCCCGACGCCCCATTAATCAGGCTGATGGGTACGGCAGCCGGCGCCCGGTGCTGAGCACTTTATCAAGCCTGCTGGCTGGCACATGCACGCTAATTAGTGCCCAGTGATGTTTTCATAAACATTTCAAGACTAATTCTTGAGATGCACCTCATAGCATACATCCCTTGTTACAGGGTAACTAAACCATTATTGGAGGCATAGGGAAGCCGCTGAAGGGCATGGCCCAGGTTCCATACCTGAAAAGTCCCTGTTGCTTTGGATAAAATCATATTCACCTTATTATTTGAAGTATTATCAAGTGGTACAGTTAAGGCTATCAGGATCAGAGGTACAATGTAGAGTATCAGAATGCAGTTAGATACTGATAATTAGTGTCTTACACTTCACTTAATTGTGTAAATGAAAAAGGTGTAATTGCAGTGCGGTGCTGTAATATAAAATGCTGCCAATCCTTGGACTTAATTATAATATGGAGTTGAGCTGTGAGATGGCATAAACAAGTGAGACAACATTATGAGTGGCTTGCCCAGAGTCCACATCATCTTTTCTGTCAACACCTGTCTTCCTAGTGGATTTCCTTGTCAAGACTCTGTAACTTCTGGAAGAAAAGTTTGGTAGCGGCGGTCATCGGAATGCCTGGAGCGGGCCAGGCTTCTTCTGGCCACTCCAGAGACCACCAACGGCTTAGCAAACTTGTTGGTGCGTACTGTAATGAGTGCCGTGGAGAGGATTGGCCCTCAAGCGTGATTTGGAGTGAGAGACGCTGAGACACCATTACGTGATGCGTTTCCACTCAGCAGCTCAGAGCGATGTGTCGTTCATTATGGTCTGCCGGGATGGAGAGTAGTACACACAGATACAGCAGAACTCAATTAGAGAGACAGACGCAGTTCCTAGGTCCTAAAGGGGATACAAGTCAGGACTCAACATTGTGTAGGCCTGTAGAGACCTTGGAGCAGTAGGATTACCAGGACACAGGCATTTACAGGAGTGTCTCACCATCTGTGTGTGTGTGTGTGTGTGTGTATGTGCAGTCACATAACTTCAAAAGTTCTGATCTGATGTACTTCAAATTGTATTCAAGGCAGATGGTCACCATATTTGAGTCCTCCTACATAGTTCAGTAGCTTCACTTTGGTTAATATTGCGCGATGGGGATGAGGGTCTGATTGCTTTTAGGATTAAGTATTAGTAGTAGTAAGTATTTACAGTGTCACACAACAGTGAGTGGCACTAGCACATCAGCACTGTTGTGCACTTGCTGAGTCTAACTTTTTAGTTAGTTAGAAATTATTACTGTGCTGTAACTCTTTATTACTCGTGTGGTTTTAGGATATATTTTTGGGGCCAGTCCCATCAGTCTGTGTTATAGTGGGTGGAGGTAAACCTACTTGTGCAGGTGTTAATGTGCTTTTCTCTGGCTGAGTGGACTCTGCTGACACTAATTGCAAAGGGCACCAGTGCTGTGTGTAACAGCAGGAAGCATGGTGGGGCGCTGTGTGAGGTCAGGTCAGGGCCGGACAGCTGCAGACAGTCCATGGAGTGAAATGTTTCCTCCTTGGTCTTTAGTCAGTGCACGTACCAAAGCAGTAGTTGTCCCAGGAGAGGACTGATCTGGTGCAGTTCAGAGATACTACAGATGCTCTCGGGAGCTGTGATAGATCCGACATACAGTAGGTTCTTACTACTGCTCATAGGGGGTGAGCTGTGATGGAGTTGACAGATCTGGCATAGGCTCTTACTACTGCTTATACCATGGTCTAGGTTGAAAAGGGTGTTGTTAAAAAAGTGATTTACTACACCTATAAAATTATTATGACGTTGCTTGACAACGCCTAAGTCCGCTCAGCTGCGACTTATCAACATTCCACAGCGTTGCGATAAACAGCTGAAAAAAACGATTTTAGCTCTAAAATTCATTTAGTATTAATAATTGATTTCATATTTATTTATTTCGTAAGTGACCATGGTATAAACGGGATAATGCCCTTCGATGCGTCCATTATCAGAAATAAATGGACTTTGCGGAAGCACGACTCCGCGTCGTCCATTTATTTCTCGTCGGGCATTATCCCTTACCTAATAGGGGGTGAGCTGTGATGGAGTTGACAGATCTGGCATAGGTTACTAGCCTAGCCTACTACTGCTACTAGTACTCCTCAAAAACTAGTGTCCATTTATTCTGCAATCATACAGTCACAACCAGCAGATTTTTTTATTTGGTCAGATTTACTGGTTATTTAGATTAATTTGATCATTTAGAAGTACAAAATATATTTTTCACCTTCTTTCTTTCTTTTTCACTCTTCCTGTCTCTACCCCCCCAACTCTATGTTTTTCTTTCTATCCTTTGTTGTTTCTCTCCCTCCCCCTCTCTTTTTTAAAGTTTGATGTCTGCCAATGTTTTGTTATTTGCTGTCCTTTCTCTAATTAAAAACAAATCAGCATCATTGCCTTTGGTTTGTGACACCTCCATATTTTTGCATCGGATTTAGACTCTTGAGTTCTAATTCCATTCAGGATCCATGTTCCCTGGAGGAGCTTGCTCGATTCCACGAGGATTACAGAGGAATGAATCTGGCCTTTCCAGTAATGAGGAGCGAGCTCTTCACACCAAAAAACGCTTTAAAGAATCCCAGTCTTCGGCATCGGCAGGAAGTGGCAGCAGGACTCCCTGAAGTGGAGAAGGCTCTTTGACAGGGATGTCTGACTTAAAGCAAACTGCTCGAGAAGCCTGGGGAGGTCTGGAAGGCTTTAGTTATTTAATTGATCAGAGTTCGACAGTGCGGAAGGAGCTCACAGAGCGTAGCTCCGGGGATTCAAATACAGAGTGTAGAAGAAAGGGGGAGATGAGGTGGAGGTGTGTGTGTGGGGGGGGGGGCAAAAACAGAATTTGTGTAAATAAACAAGTGAAAAGGTGAGGGCTCACACATTAGTATGCGCCACGGATAGCCTGGACATCCCATAGTAGCCACAGCCTGAGATGAGAGAAGTCCCGATCAGAGACTTCTAGCTGCCTCTAGAAATCAGCTGCCTGCAAAATGAAACACATATCTTGTGGAGCTAGATGACACACACACACACACACACACACACACACACACACACGCACACACACACACAGTGCAAGTCATTTAGAAGACATGATATCAGGTTTCTGTGTGTGTGTGAGAGTGAGACTCTCTTTATGCCTTTAATGGAGAGCTGGAGAGTCGTTTTAACAACATCATCATGTACTGGATGGTCACAACTCACTTGAAAGTCAGACCACTTGAAGATTTGAACTCCAAAGCTGTTTTACATGACATAATTAGATGAGCGTATATTGGATAGAGCCTGCCTGAGGCAATGAATATGAAATGTATGGCATAACTTTAAAGAAGGGGGAGAGAAAAAAAAACAATAAAAAAATGCCCTTGTCCAAACTTTGAGTAATAAAATATAAGACTTTTATGGGGGAGATACGCAAAAGATTTATTAGGAGTTAGTACCTGCACCATTAGAAAGCATATTTAGCATTATCATGGGTTCCTCTGCCCTAGAAAAAAGCCAGGTAAACACCAGAGAGGGCTTACTTCCAGTTTGTTTATTTTTCTGTAATTTAGATTTAATTGCCAAACTTAACTTGAGGCTTCAGACATTTCATGTCTAGCAGAGCTAATAGGTTTATAATGATGCTGCCAATGGTGCGGTCTGTGGGTATGAGACCGTGCACAGGGCCTCATCATTGCTCACTCGGATCTCACCGACCGAAAAAAAAAAAAGAAACCTCTCTCAACTTTTATTAGCTTCCCAAACCACCTCCTCCTCGGGCTCAGATATGTGTGGGCGGACAAGAGAGCAAATTATGATCTGTGCTGTTTAAAGTGGAGACTGAGAGAGAGAGAGAGAGAGAGAGGGCAAACTGTGTACAGTAGATGTTCATTCAGTCATTCAAAGATTTCTTAAGTTGTGTCTTTCTCTCTGTAATCTGTGAGCGTTTGAATGTTTGGTTTTTGGTTCTGTTGCCTAATGTTGGAGGTATGAATCTCGTCAGTATTCCCTCTGATGATACTACAGTATTATGACTTTTATGACAGTTGTATTCTCTTTGTTCTGTCTGCATGGCTGACTAGGAATACTTAACATATTCCTTTCAGCAATTACACTCATGACATATACAAGCAAAACATCTTCTTTAGAAAATCATCCTCACAAGCTGCTAAGCTAAGAGTCATCTTTCTCAGAACACAAATAAGAGGATTTTCAGTGACTTCTCAAACCCAATATCTTTACAACAACAACGCCTAATTATGACCTATTAATTTGGACAACTTTACACAGCCCTATAAAGGCTAAACTAAAGTTACCTTTAGTTTTGTTCCAATTTACCGTTGTGTATGGGTTTAAACATCGCGTGCGCTTTAACATCAGCCTAAGCATTATTCCAGCTGTGCTAAGGTTTTAAGCACCATAATTTTGCCTACCTTGTAGCCCATCTGAATTAGCTCCAATCTTTGTTATGTTCCCTCCATCTTTTCGTAATTTTTCAAAAAACGTTTTATATCCATGATGGCCTTGAAGTCTTGAGTTAGTGAATTAGCTTAATACTGTGCAGAGTTGAAAGTTAGGTCAACTTGGAAATTGTTTCTCGTTGTTGAGTTGCCTAGGATAAGGAGCCCTTGCTTGGTCGCCTGTGCTGCGCAACGCACACTTCGCTCCTCTCATCTATACATCGTAGTTCCCATTTCTGTAAACCATACATAATCTCAAAGAAAAATATTACCACTCGAGGGAAATCAGTGTGGTGTCCATTAAGATGTGAAAAAATAGGCATAAATCTAGCGTATACATTTTCACAAATCACGGATGTGTTGATGACATAAATTAGGAAATATTAGAGGACTTAAGGAGACGTGATGTTGAATTGCATGACGATGCCATTTAACCCAAATGCCCCAGCGGCAGCACGGGAGAGTATTGTAGCGTCGGTGGATGTACATGTTTAACGTTGAATGAGTGTCTCCCAGAATGCAGTGCGAGTGAATGCTAGAATGTGTAATGTCGGTTATAATAGTTGTAGTTACGTTTACCATGTTGTGTATTTGTTAGCGTGTTAGTCTCTTTGGTTGTACCTCATGTGTTATCCTCGTGTTGATGTGTGTGGTAAACCCTTATTGTGTGTAGCATGTGGGTGAGAGGGTGAGATCGCTACAGTATGTTAGATTTTATACAACAATTGGGTTCTATGGAACTATTTATTTGTTTCTGATTGGCCGAGAGACGTTCCATGAGTTGGAATATTCCTGGACATTTCAACTCAGACTTTGCACATCTAATAATAAATCACTCCGCGATACAATGCGAAGATTTGACACAATGTTCTCATCCCAGCTCTCCACTATTTTAAGCAATGGGTTACTCCTTAGCAAACCATAACGAAACAGTGCTTCACCACATCTGTGGATTAAGCTACACAGTCAACTCAATGTAAGTAAGATAAACGAGGATGCTAATTGTTCTCAGCATTGCCAGCATTGTGTAGGGCCTATAATATGATTGTCACTTGGAGGAGACTTGTAGATAACTAACGTTAGCATAGTTAGCTAACCGCTGCTAACGTGCTAGCATCGTGTCAGAAAAACATATGGGGCTGTGCACAGTAGTGTAACATTTATTCACCATAAATTAATAAAGTTGAGTGGTTCTGCAATGTAGGCTATGTTTCCGTTTTTTTGCAGTACCATGTCCCTTACATAACATGGCCCAGTGTCCTTGTAACATGCATGCAGCAAAGCTAGATATGAATGTGATTTCTGCCCGACTTTCAACATTTCTTTCAAGAAGACACGTAAACCACAAAGACCCGTAAAGAGGGATCTGGAATGTTGGTTACCTAGCAACCAAGACGCTGTCTATTGAAAAGGGAACTGTTTTTTGATGCGTAAGAACCATGTCGAAATTAACATTTTTAAACAATATTGGGGTGTTTTCAGATTATTTAGTTTGTGGTAGAATTGTTGTATAAAAGCAATATAGCACTCGTGATCGTGGGATTGGTCATGGATATTCCCACGGCTGTTGTTGCCTGCGCCACTCGGCCTCCGGCCTCGTGGCTACGGCCGAACAACACCCGTGGGAATATCCATGACCAACCCCACTCTCACTCGTGCTATATTGCTTAAACATTGTACATTGCAAAAATATCACCATGCATTCATAACCTTGTAATTCAGTGAGAGTGATCCCAAAACATCTGAAAGTATGTCTTTGTGACAATTCTGCATTACATTTTGTCAAGAGGAAAAATCAATAGCTAACTGTTCCCAACTGAACAGTGATTATAGCGCTGTGAACGCTCCTAGCTTCGCCTGGCAAATACGCCACCATAATAGCAATCAGCTATGGAACAAGCGTGCCTATTGTTAAAGGGAATGTGAGATGACGCTCTGATTGGTTTATTGCACGTTACGCCCAAACCACACCCATGATTAATGTAGCTACTTCAGACCACCGCATTTTAGATTTGCGTCGGGCGCAACAGTCAATTATCCCGTCGGTAAAATAGCATCAGCGCCCAAGATCCGCCCACAAAGTCACTTGCTTTTTGCGCAAAGACACTTCCGTTTCAGACCATTACAATAGGAATATCAGCCTTGCATAATCAAAGCTGGCAAGTACAGCACAACAACAAAGCCATCCGGTGAATAATAGAGGTTTTCTCTCTATAGAAAAACCTCACTATACACTGCAGTGAATAGCCTACATAACCTTCAGCCTACCAAGAAGTGTGTGTGTGTGTGCGTGTGTGTGTGTGTGTGTGTGTGTGTGCATTGGTGTGTGTGTGTGTGTGTGTGTGTGTGTGCCTGCAATGCTGAGTTTAAGTAGTTAGGTCTGATGACCTCTGCCCTGTCCATCATGGCAAGACCCTTAAACAGTTTGACCTCTCTGCCTCTCCACTGAAAGGCCACTACCAGGAGTTAATACCTAGCCCACTCTCCCGGCTCTGGCAGATTTCTTCTCCGCTGACAAAAAATAGTTCAATAGTTTTTCAGTGATCTTCCTCAACCCATTGCAGGTGTATTGCATTCTTCACTGGTGAGCGAATGCTAAAGCTAATGTAATACACCTGCAATGGGTTGAGTTGGTAAGCATGCCCTTTTCATTGAGAGAGATTCAGCTTAGATGAGGACTTGTTACATTATTTGTCAGAATCAAACTCACAGTCTTCTGTTGTTCCCTTTGGAAGTTCCGAATCCTAACCACTACACCACCACCACAGATGACTGGTCTTGTCTGTTTTGTTTTACTTAAAAGAGAAACAAGGCTATCAATCCTGTAAGGTTGGCAAAGAGTGTGTGTCTGTGTGTACCAAACTGCTATAATTTTTTGCCTCTCTGTGGTGTGCAGGTCTGCCCTCTTTCTCTCTCTCTCTCTCTCTTCCTCTCTCCCTCTCTGTGAGTGCGTGCATGTGTGTGTGTGACCCCATGACCCCATATCTGTATATATGGATGTTGAGAGGGTGTGTAAGGCCGGATATTGAGAGTGTCAGATCCTCAGCATGGGGAGGTGAGGGGAGGTGCTGTGTCCTGAGGGAGGTGAGGGGAGGTGCTGTGTTCTGAGGGAGGTGAGGGGAGGTGCTGTGTTCTGAGGGAGGTGAGGGGAGGTGCTGTGTTCTGAGAAAGTGAGGTGGTGTGTTGTTAGGGAGGTGAGGGGAGGTGCTGTGTTCTGAGGGAGGTGAGGGGAGGTGCTGTGTCCTGAGGGAGGTGAGGGGAGGTGCTGTGTCCTGAGGGAGGTGAGGGGAGATGCTGTGTCCTGAGGGAGGTGAGGGGAGGTGCTGTGTTCTGAGTTGAACTGGAGGGCTTTGATCAGCAGTCCTGCGTCACTCCTCAGTTCTCCGGCTGGGCTCAGCACACTTCACTTGTTTATTGCAACACTGACCTTTAGCACGCAATAAAACTCAGCTGCCAATCTAATGGCCCCACATCAGCACCAGCATACCAGCACACACTCATCTCTCATCTCATCTCACATCCCTCTCTCTCTCTTTCTCTCTCTCTCTCTCATCTCATATCCCTCTCTCTCCCTCTTTCATCTCTTTTCCTCTCTCTCTTTCATCTCTTTCTCTCTCTCTCTCTTTCTTTCTCTCTCTTTAATCTCTCCCTCCTCCTCACTCTCTTTCCTTCTCTCTCATCTCTCCCTCCCCCTCTCTCTCTTTCTCTATCATAAAGTCATTGCTACCTCACATTCATCAGCAGGCATCAATGCACACTCATCTCTCATCTACCCCCCCCCCCCTTTCATCTTTCTTGCACACACACACACACACACACACAAACACACACACACACACACACAGCAGTCAACAGGTCAATACCAATACTACTTTAGGCCTGTCTGGACAATGTGTGAAAGGACAAGCACAAAGCACTTCACACTAACGATCGGAGTGACATCTGAGTAAGCACTAGATTGAAGAGTCAGGGTCTCATGCTGACATACACAGGTAGAGCACCTGTGGCTGGACACAGCTACAGTAGCGAGAGAGAGAAAGAGAGAGAGAGAGAGAGAGAGAGAGAGAGAGAGAGTGATGAAAGTTTGTTTTCTAAACAATGTTTGGGAGGAGCCCTTGGGATGATCGACAGCCATCATCGCCCGCACACGCCCGCACAGGCGCACACACATCTCCGCTGTTGGCATCCCAGGGCTGGCTACCAAGCGGACTGTGTATTCTCTAAAGTTGACTAAAAAGAGGATCCTGATAAAGTTCCCTTGACCTTTGGAATTAAAATAGCCCCACATCATCATATACCCTTCACCATACCTAGAGATTGGCATGGGGTACTTTCCATAAGAACATCTCTCAATGCAAATCAAACCAGCTATTAGGCTACCTGAAATAAAACTATACGATACATTATTCATTCACAAAGACAATTGGTGTCCTTAAAGGTTGGATGTTTCCTAATTTTTTTTTAATTAAGGCATTAAGATCAATTTCCAAAAGATGATTTTTTATTCCTCTTTTAATGAACTTTAGCCTGGGTGTGTAAACTTATGAGCACAACTGTAAGTCATGATGCAATACTGGGCTGATAATTCTCTTTCCGGGTCCAACGGCTTTCAGAGCCGCTCGTTTTTCTCCATAGACAGTTAAATAATCCTTTTTTTGCGATTTTGTTTTACCCTCACTAAAACAGAGGTGATGGTGACAAGGTTTACAAGTTGTGAAAACCGGCTGGCTGTGCTAGTAAACATTTTTAACGAAAAAGCTGTTGGGCCTGTGACGTTGGACTTACAGTAACAACCGGATAAGCATACTACCTCATATAATTGTGTACATTTGTTGGCATCCATCCATTTCGGCAGACAAGGGGGTTTCTGCACTTTGATCAGTCTTTTTGCCAAGTTTCAGCACCTGGACATATCCTTGATCAGCAGGCTGTGTTGCAGCTGTTGCAGGTGAGGACAGCCACCGGGTCAGTGAGTGCTAAGCTGGTTCTCTGCTGTATGTGTTTTCTCTCCTCTCTCCTCTCCTCTTCTCTCCAGTCCTCTCCTCCCCTCTCCTCTCTCTCCTCTCATCTCCCTTCTCTCCTCTCCTCTCCTCTCCTCTCTTCTCCTCTCCTCTCCTCCTCTCCTCTCTGCTCGCATCTCCCCTCTCTTCTCTCCTCTCTAGTCCTCCTCTCTTCTCCTCTCCTCTCCTCTCCTCTCCCCTCTCTCCTCTCCTCTATCCTCTCCTCTCCTCTCCTATTGCCGGCTGTTGATTCACAGGGTAGCCTATCCTTCAGAGGGTACCATACACTTATTACACTCATGTACACATTCACATTTATTCATTTAGCAGACACGTTTTACCCAAAGCAACTTACCAATTATATTACAAGGGCCATTGTCCCCAAAACAACTTGCACGACTCTTCAGCATCATCCTCACCAACGCGACCATTTTAAACAGTGCATCAGTCCCGACTCCACTCACTGCCTGTAACTTTGGATTTAATTGAACTGAACTGAACTGAACTGAACTGAACTGAACTGAATTGAATTGAATTGAATTGAATTGAAAAGGAAAGCATTTGGGTTCAGAACGCATTGAGCAGCTGCACTCTGTGCATGACAATGACACTATATAAATAAATACTTACATACTTACTAGAGGCTTGTGAAAAACATATTTGTTTCTCTAAGTGGATTCGCACAGACTAATTTCATATG
>NC_055961.1:19127493-19149993 GCF_018492685.1 Alosa sapidissima
GAAAGGGAGAGGGGGAGAGTGAGGGAGAGAGAAAGAGAAAGAGGGGGAGAGAGCGAGAGTTGGGGAGAGAGCACATGGGCATTCAAGAGCCTGAGGTGAATCTGCTCTCAGCGAGAACTGACAAGAGCAGAGGTCAAAATTCATCACTGTCAAGGAAAATTGGAAAGGCAATTTCCCCAGTGTGACAATGACTGCGTGCACCTGGAGATCACTGCCTACAGTCACTGCATGTGTTTGCCAAATCACGTATCACCCTCTTGGTAGTCACGCATTGGGGGTGACTAGACTACGGCACTTCCCATGGAAGGCACTGCAATTATGAATGTAGGGGTGGCCCAGTGCATGCTGGGAGAAGCATTGAGTGATTGCAAAATGTGCTGCTATTGAACAGAAGTCTATCATCAGCAGATGCGCTGATATTGAATGACAGTCTTGTCAATAACTCTGTGGAGAAAACATTATGTTGGAAAGACTTGGAAAGAGATCCATGCTACGGCTTGATTCTTTATGGATCTTGATATGAGGGGAAAGACCTGTTTTGCTGACGGAAAACACATTCTTATTATTAGTAAAGCCAAATTGTGAATGAAGATAGTAAGACATGCACAAATACTGCACAAGAATACACCATCTGACATTGACTGTTAACAGTTTGTTAAGCCTCATTATGGGTCATAGAAAAAAAATATTAGAGTCAGTCATGTTTTGTGTATTCACAAGATCATAGTAATTAGTAATGGTAATAGTTTTAATAAATAACAAACTTAGTAGAGTGTGAAAAAGTAGTAAAGTCAAGTGAGTGGGATCCAAAGCAACAGGGACTTGCAATAGCAGGTTTAAGGTCCACACCCGAGCTGACAGCAACACTTCCACTTCTCACCCCTCGTAATGTTGACTAGTGCTGTATGGGGAAAGAGCATGACTGACCTCCACAGTCCGGTAGAGTCCAGCCCAGAGCTACTGTATGGGAAAAAAGTATGAATGACCTTGAGAGTCCAGTAGGGTCCGGTGGGGCTACAGTTTGGGTCCGGTGCGGGGCTAGTGCTGAATGGGGAAAGAGTATGACTGACCTTGAGAGTCCGGTACAGTCCGGCCCAGAGCTGCTGTATGGGAAAAGAGTATGACTGACCTTGAGAGTCCGGTACAGTCCGGCACAAAGCTGGTCCACATGCACCCCACCTCAGTGCCAGAGCTGCATTGATATTCGCAAACATATAGGCAAACGTTCGCAAGCTGTTCTGTTTGCCTTCTCGAACTGTTGTGTTTGCCTTGAGTTCTCCACCAACGTTTGCGCACACTCAGGGCAAGTTCTCCACAAACGTTTGCACACACTCAGGGCAAGTTCTCCAGCAGCGTTTGCGCACACTCAGGGCAAGTTCTCCACCAACGTTTGCGCACACTCAGGGCAAGTTCTCCACCAGCGTTTGCGCACACTCAGGGCAAGTTCTCCACAAACACACAGGGGAACTCAACAAAAGGTTGCCGTTGAAATGGAATGTTTACAAAGACAGTGTCTGCCACAAACGTTCACAAACTGTCGGATTTGAACGCACCTCAGTTTTCAGTGCTTGGCTTTGCCCCTTGTTCCCTGAGATGTGCCATCTTCAGTTGTGTCTGTGTGCTGAGGGTGAGGTGGTGTCAGGGGAGGTGGCAGGGTCAGGCTCTGTCATGAGCAGGAGCTTATGCCTGCAGTTCAACAGGCTCCCAGAACTCTCCTGAGATTTCCTGAGAAAGCTCTGACTACACGCGCGGAGAGAGAGGAAAGGAGGGCAAGAGACAGTGAGAGACAGAGAGACAGAGAGAGGGAAAGAGAGAGTGAGAGAGAGGGGGAAAGAGAGAAAGAGAAAGAGAGGGAGGAGAAAGAGAGATATAAGAAGAGAGAAAGTGAGAGAGAGACAGAGATAGAGGGAGAGAGAGAGGTGAGAGAAAGAAAGAGAGAGGAAGTCTGTCTCTCATTTTGCAGAGCTGTGTGCTGGTGTGTGCCCTTCCTGACCTTGTAATAATGTTTTCCTCTGAATGTCTTGACATTTCCGGCTTGGCGCAGGAGGAAGGAGAAGGGGGGGGGGGTTGTGGGTGTGGAGGGCCACAGATCATTTTTATTATTCCTCCTGACGTGCTCTCTGCCCCCAAAAGAGCAAAATCGCAACCCTCTTACTGCAGACACATCAACACCCCGACCCCCCCCACCCCCCCCCCCCACACACACACACACACACACACACACACACACACTGCACAGCCCACAGTCCGAACGAGAATAGACCCCTCTCATGGAGTTTGATAATTCCCCCCTCAGTACAGGACTGAGCTCAGCCACTCTCCAGAGCGCCCCTTCACTTTATCGGAGTCAGACCGCTATATCATATCACACACACACACACACACACACACACACACACACACACACACTGCACAGCCCACAGTCCGAACGAGAATAGACCCCTCTCATGGAGTTTGATAATTCCCCCCTCAGTACAGGACTGAGCTCAGCCACTCTCCAGAGCGCCCCTTCACTTTATCGGAGTCAGACCGCTATATCATATCATACACACACACACATGCAGGGATGGAGTGGGGCACTAAAATCCACCTGAAAAATTCTGCACTCCAATAGTTGCCTGTATAAATTTAAAAAAGGCCTAGCCTAGGTACAGACAATGCCAACCTAATAACACAGGTAATTAAATAATTGGAAAACCAGGCACTTTGAATAGGTTTGTAGAGAATGATTAATGTAGGCCTATATACTGTAGGCTTACATATAGAGAGTTCCAACGAGTTCCACAAACCATTTATTAGCCTGAGTGGCCCACTAATTAGTCATTAGGCTAGGCCTACATATCAACATAAGACTAGCTTGTGCTAGTTTCTGCCTAGCAATAACGTCATGCTTTAGCTCCGCTAACCTTTCTCTCTGCCTTCCATCCATGTGTAAAACAGCAAGCAACCACGCAAATCCGACGACTGTCAAAAATCCTGAAGTTTTCCTCAAACTTGATCGCTTGTAGGGTCACGCCATTAGACGAGGGGCCGCTCATTTACATTTCTGTAAATAGACTTGACCTGCAATCGGTTCATTGGATAAACCAGAAACACATTCCCCATTCCCAGGAGGCTTTGCTCCATTCTAGCCTAGGCCTGCGTTAATTTAAGAACAAACAAACAAATTAAATTGTCATTTTTTTATTTGTGACCATGAAAGTTCTGTAACGCCTAAATAAGACAAAAATGAATTAAGATTAAAAAAAAATTAAGGCTAGCCTACACAAAAATCAGCATGGGAGAGATGAGTGTGCAGGGTAACCATTAATGACATATAGACAGTGAGCGAGTGGTATAAATATTGGTTGGACTTCACAAAACTTTAAAGTGTAGATCTTGGAGATTTTCGCGGAAAATTCTTAATGCATCTATCACTTCAATGGCCGCGTACGCCTCACGGCCGCGATAAAGGCTCTATGGGCCGGCCCGCACCGCGTACACTCCTCGGCCGGCCGACTGGGAAAACTCCCGACCATCCCGATTGCCACTCCGCCCCTGCACACATGTGCAATCCTAAAATGAAATTATCCTCTGTTACATATATTAATTTTTATTTTTTAATTAAAGACCTCTTAAGTTCCATCAAAAGCAATTTCACCTCAATTGCAGGTAAATGACCACCACTAATTAATACTGACCCCTTTTCTAATGCCTGGGAGGGTCTATAAACCTACCAATCTCTGCAATAATTAAGGGTATGAATGACCAAAATTATAATGGCATGAAACAAAACTGAGTGGGCCAGAAAGCAATCCATTACAGTTACTTGAATGGTGTAACTGTGTGTGTGTGTGTGTGTGTGTGTGTGTGTGTGTGTGTGTGTGTGTGTGTGTGTGTGTGTGTGTGTGTGTGTGTGTTAGTGTGTGTTTGTGTGTGTGTCTGTGTCTGTGTGTGTGACATATCAAATTATCTTCCACCATGAAGAATGTACAAACAATCTCTTGTAAAATCATCCATGTTTCAGCATTGCAATAGTCATTTTAGTACTTTCCTCCACCTGCTTGCTAATACACCAGATGTTGTAATCATTTTTTTAAAAGTATATTTTTTGGGTCTTTTTGCCTTTATTTGGATAGGACCATGAAGAGTGACAGGAAGTTAGTGGGAGAGAGAGATATGGGATTAGATTCTAACCTGGGTTCCCGTGGGCATCATTAAATACTAGCCACTCCTACACACCATCTCAGAGCTAGGCTATAGGTGCAGACCAAAAAGACGGCCAAAAAGAGGGCTAAACGGCTTGCAAAGTACTCTGCTATTATTGGCAGCCGTCACATATGGCAGAGATGTTGTTACTTATACCCCTAAGAACTCACTATTATGCTTATTGAGTGATATTGTGAAGACCTGCTGTATGTCACTGGTCCATAAGTTTGTGTATGTATTCTACGGCATCTTTATTTGTGTCCCTGCATCATTTTCTTCCATGTGGACATAAATAAATGGTTAATGTGACAGTGTGTGTGTGAGAGAGATGGAGAGAGAGAGGGAGAGAGAAATAGAGAAGGGGGAGAAAGAGAGATAAATTAAATTCAAAGCCCTTGAAATGGAAGGTTTCTCTCAACAGAGATGCGGATGATATTTCTTCAAGGAAATAAAGGGAGGAAGGGAATCCCATCCTGAACATTTGTGTGTGTGTGTGTGTGTGTGTGTGTGTGTGTGTGAGAGAGAGAGAGAGAGAGAGAGAGAGAGAGAGAGAGATAGAGAGAGAGGAGAGGAGAGGAGGGGATCCCATCATGGACACTTGTGTGGGTGGAAGCAGATACATCAGAAGCCTGTTTCACTTTGCAGACAACCTTGTGCATCTCCAATATAATAAAATAGAAGTCAAATAAAACCCAAAACAAAATATGAGACAGCAATAATAAAAAAAATACATCCATGCAGTTCAGCACAGTGGGAGAGGAGACACCTCAAAGTACTCATTCATATATAAAAATATACATACAGTATAAGTTATTATATTTATACTTTTCCTTTTCAAAATACTTTGCCGTTTTCAGTTATTCATTTGCTAGACACTTATTTAAAGCAAGATACAAGTGGGGAGCAGCAACAATAAATACATAAATAAATATGGAGATGAGAGGAGAAATGTGTATGTGTGTGTGTGTGTGTGGGGGGGGGGGGGGGTCTGTGTACCCTCAGGGGCGTCGCTCGTCTCCAGAGCCATATTCCTCCTTATTAAATAGACAGCAGCCTGTCTGAATGCACATCTCTGCTCCTCTCATCTCCTCAAGTGTCGCCGCCGCTGTCCCCACCTCTTCTCATCGCAGTGGACAGGCACGCATGTGTGCTCTCTCATCATAAAGACATGCTTCAGTCTCCCTCATAAAGACGTGCTTGAGTCTCTCTCATTGATTCCCTCAGTGCCTTCCTGCCCAAGGAATGGTATAAAGCGTTGACTCTTTCAACTCTTCAACTGTGATTTCAGTTGTAAGACCTCAGATTACCATACTGAACTATTATTTGACTATACTGCCCTTTTATGCTTTTATTTGTTATTACTGTTTGCTTTTGTTGATGTAAAGCACATGACCTCTGTGTATGAAATGCGCTATATGAATACACTTGACTTGGCTTGACTTGACATACCTGAAAACCCTATGAAAACACTGAACTGCATTAGAGTATTTAAATGAGGAAGCATGCGGTGCAGTGCTAGAGGCACACATGCTCATTGTATACATTGTCCATTATTTTCAGCAGTTACATTCTGTACACTGTTTAGACACTGTGGTTATTTTTCATATTTTTTTAATGAAATTGAAAAATATTTCCCAGACTCTTTGATGTATTTCAGAGGCAGGCATCTCCAGGAACACTCGGTAAAGACTAAAGGGGAATACTCTGTCCTTCTTCTGTGCCAGTTTTGCTTCTGAATTCACGCTCCTGCTCATCTGATGAACACAAACTCATCTGTTCCACCATCATTTACATTCTGTGCAGGGCTCCCTCCCCCGGCCCCCTCCCTGCCTCCTCGAGCAGGCCGGGTGTTTGACAGACTCAAAATATTTACCCACCTGTCCGGCCCCTGCGGCTCCTCTGACCAGAGATAATTCCTCCAGGTGCCCACCTTTTATCTGTGAAAATGGTCCTGCCAGGGCTTGCAGCGCTACTGCTGTCTAACAGGCCTGAGGAGGAGAGGGGAGGGGAGGAGAATGGAGGTGGAGGAGAGGGGAGGAGAGGAGAGGGGAGTGGGGAGGAGATGGGTGAGAGCAGTGGAGGAAAGGAGAGGGGAGGAGATGGGAGGAGAGGAGAGGAGAGGGGTGAGGGGAGTGGAGGAGATGGGAGGAGAGGAGAGGGGAGGAGAGGAGAGGGGTGAGGGGAGTGGAGGAGATGGGAGGAGAGGGGAGGAGAGAAGAGTGGAGGAGATGGGAGGAGAGGAGAGGAGAGGGGAGGAGAGGAGAGGAGATGGGAGGAGAGGAGAGGGGAGGAGAGGAGAGTGGAGGAAAGGAGAGAGGAGAGGAGAAAAGGAGAGGAGAGGAGTGGAGGGAAGAGGAGAGGAGACGGAGGGAAGGAGAGGAAAGAAGAGATGAGGGGAGAGGTGCAGAGCTTCATCCATCAGTGTCTGCTCTGATATAGGGTTCTCCTGGGCGCCCGATAGACACAGCGCTTTGCTTCATTGTTTACTCTGCTTGTGCTCCCAGACTTGTGTACTCACAGGGCTTCCAGCAGACCTGGCACGCTGACATCCCCCTGTCAACAAGCATAAAGGCAATTTCAGCAGAACATGCACCCAGACTATTGCAGTTGTGGAGAGCTGGGCTGATAAGTAGCAGGGCTTTGGGAAAGAAACAGAGAGGAATATTTGCTTGACTGACTACACAAGGGGCTATTGTAGTGTCCTAAGGTAGCATATAGGCAGTAGGGTAATAACGTCGGATTCCCAAAAGCAAGTTGTTGTGTCAAATGTCAAAGAACAGGAAATATGGATGCCTCGATGACACATTAATATTAATATACTGTAGCGCAACTGGCTACATCGCCCGTACCATATGTGGGTCCAAATGCCCCGGGTGCATGTAAACAGGTGACAATGAGAGATGTTCCCTCAGAGGAACAGGGGATGAAGCAGAAAGAGAGGATGAGGGAGAGAGGGGGGTGAGAAAGAAAGAGGATTAGAAAGAAAGAGAGGATGAGGGAGAAAGAGGGGAGAAGGTGAGTGTGTGTAAGAAAGAGAGGGAGAGTGTGTATAAGAAAGAGAGAGAGAGAGAGAGATGATGTATTTGATCTAGTGCTCTAATTTATTTCACAGTTCTGGCTCATCACTAAAATAGTAATGCTATTGCTCCTACCATTATGTTCTTTATATTCTTTATAGTCAGAGATAGAGAGATACAGAGAGCTAGAGATAGAAAGAGATAGGGAGAAATAGATAGATAGATAGATAGAGATAGAGATAAATAGATAGATAGAGAGATGGTGATAAATAGATAGATAGATAGATAGATAGATAGATAGAGAGAGAGAGAGCTTCATATGTCAGCATGCTGATCAGCATGAGGAGAGAGAGGTGCCAGTGCCAAATCTCTGATGCCCTCCGAAATGCCATCTGTGAGGGTAAGGGAGCATTTGGCCTTTGTGTTAAATCTGTTACATCCAGGGCCAGGAGGCCCTGTGGCAGAGCCAGACATGTCGAGCAGTATTACCGATCTCAGAAGCAACACAAATACACACACACGCACATACACACACACACACACACACACACACACACACACCGGGCACCGTAATTTCATCCGGAGACTTTAGCCTCACTAATAATGTAGAAATAAAGGATGGCATAACAATTGTTGGTAACAACAATATTATCCTGTGTTGACTTGTTGCATTGCAAATATGCCATCAACTAGAGTGTAACACAAATTATCAGTGAGTGTAACAGCTAGCCTGGGAACACCCAGACCTTCACAATTGTACAATTGGGAGTGGGTCTGGAAAAGGTTCATTAACTTACGACCTCCAGCAGGGGCGCAACTAGCAGTGAAATTAAACTTATATTGGTACATTAAGCTCTTACCAAATCATTTCAAAAGTGAAGCCTCAAGTGTCCCTCAATTCCAAAGAAATACACCAGATTAAGTGCCAGATTATGTGCCAGATTAGTGATTGTATTTGCATGCCCGTGTTTTAGGGACATTGGAAATGGGAGTTAATGGCCTCTTGACCAGACTGACCTGCAAAGCAAATCCCAAATTTGCCAAAAGGTCATATGGGTATTCCCAGGCTATGTAACAGCACAAGCCTTAGGAAGTTATGTTTTCCTAAACCTCAATCCTGTCCCCTGAATGAAACCTAACCCTGGTCTATACTAGTGATGCTTCAAAGTGTTGTCATGGCTTAAGTTACACAGCACTTATCTGTGGAATTACAATGTAACAAGAAGACCATAGTAATATCAAGCATGACTAAATGTTTATAACTGGCGACTGTTTATAACTGTGTGTGTGTGTGTGTGTGTGTGTGCACTCATATGAGTGTGTGTGTGTGTGTGTGTGTGTGTGTTTGTGTGTGTGATTTTCTTGCTTCCTTCCAGCACATTCTCTTTAAGACTTGTGAGCAGAGGTAGAGGTAGCAGCATCATCTGTTTATAGATAATATCACCCCCACTTTGCTGGTTAAGAAGCCATGAAGCGGGGCCGATCGCTCACATTTCAATTTGCCAGGAAGCAGCTTGACTCAGGCTAATGATAGCGCCTTATTGGCTATTAGTCACGGGGATCCTGCTGCAGACAGGCACAGTGTGTGGGGGGAGATTGACAGACATACACCTCATCACAGGTGCTACTGCTGCTGCTGCTGCTGTTGCTGTGGCTGCCACTGACTGTGCGAGTCTGTCGCTACCACTGTCTGTGTATGAAAGATTATGCTATGTTCTATATACCGGACCCTTATGTAGTACCATCATATAGTGCATGTTTACTGTATGTTTATGTTTGTGGTTCTTAGCAGATGCTTTTGTCTAAAGCAACTTACAATGACAACAATAAACATTACATTAACATTACAATTAACAGTTTATAGCGAATTCATATTGCCTAAAATAAAGAAATATAAATGATTAATAGAATGAATAAAATCCTCTTGCTTACTTACTATATATTTAATACTATATATAGCAGATGATTCTGAACATAGAGTAGCTGCTATATAAGATGTTCAGTCAGCATCAGTGAACTATGGTCAGCGGTAATAATTAAGCCATGTTTACGGTACGGTAATAATTAAGCCATGGAGTGTGTACGGGTCGGGGGAGTGTATAGCCTATTTTGGCCCACTTTGAGCCATAAATGTGCTTGAGACTGTCTCCCTGTGGCCAAACTTTGGAGGATCGTTCAGCCAAAATCAAATCAATACTGATATTACTTTATGGCACTCCATGCAGTTAGCCTGATGAACAAATGCCACATATGCCTGATGAACAAATGTTAGCTCCCCCTGTGGCTGGATTATTATTTTAGGTAAACGAACACAACTTTATTGATTATTTCCTTTTTTTCAACAAATTAGTTTTTTCCTTGCAGTCGTGGTTTGTATACTGTATGTTTATGATTATTGTTGTTATTCCATTTAGTCTAATAATAATATTGGTATTTTTTTAGGTTATTTGATTTTACTAGAAAACTGTTATTGTAATATTAATGTTTATTGTAAGTCACTTTGGACAAACACATCTGCTAAATACCGTTAACATAAACATAAACATTATTGTATCCAGAAACATTGGAGAGAACATCTACACTATCTTAGTAATAGCACTGCAGTATATGGGTTTATGGAAATGAAACTGAAAACAGGGACAGCATTCACTGAAAGCAGTGTTTGTAACATTCACATAGTAAAGGCATGCAACCTTATCCGTAAAAAGCAGCACATTCATTTGGTATGGTGCTAAGAGCTTTTTGCACTGTTGACCACACTGGGTGTCTGAAGATTCGAGATTACTCCCCTCCATCAATTAGCTCTTATTAGAAGGAAACTAAATGATTAAAAAGGAAATGAGATTAAGGAAGTGCCTACTCCTTAAATAAATAATAAAAAAAAAACATTTAAATTTTGCCAGATACGTAAATGCTTTCCAGCCACCTAATGCCAGAACTCTCTCTCACACACACTCTTTCTGTCTGTACAGAGTGTTTCCGTCTCCGTCTGTTGTTCTAAAAGTGTCTTTTTGCCATTCCGGTTCCATTCCGACATGAGGTCACAGTTTATGAGCTCATAGGCCCCATTATGACTCAGAGCGAGAATGTTTGATCGCTAGGCAACCGCTGAATTGGAACGGCGAGAGTGGCAGTAATGGCTAGGAGGGAAGTTATGGCCCTACTTAAAGAAACTCTGGGCCAGACTGGCGATGGGCTGATCAGAGGAGGGGACGCAGAGGGCGTGTCCAGTCCTTCGCCTCATCAACAGAGCGATGACATGGACTCAGAACACTTTAATAAGATGGCTGTAGAGATGACGTGCCTGTCCTTGACACGGCCACATTAACGTCTTTAATTTTGTTCACTGTTTTTATGAAAAACCTGTTGAATCGAAAATATCGATGTCTCACACACCTGTCAACTACACACACCTGTCAACTAACCAACTTGTGCCTTGATGTGATGTTACATGAACATCTTCATTCTACATTTTAGCCAATTTGTATTACCCAATGCCCAACGAGTATCAGGAAGCTGTCTTAGATACTGTAGATAGATAGATAGATAGATAGATAGATAGATAGATACTTTATTAGATTGAGAGCAAAGTCATGCAGTAGAATTGTTCTACTGAGTCACTCTGCTTTCATGTATCTTAACCCTTCAGCAGCAGAGTTTTGAACACTAACAAAAGATTCCGTATCGCAACAATATTCCTTGTTGAATTCCATGAACGTAGATATTCTTTAGAACGTTTTCCAACATTCTCATCACACCGGTGTGATCGTATACAGTATATCTATGGGTGTGATGGTATCTGCTGAAGGGCATTCACAACAGAATCTATGTTTCTAAGTCATATAGGGACCTACTGTAATAGTATGAATTTATGCAACTTTGGGACCTCTCTGCTGCAATGTCTTTTTTTTTTGTTTTTTGTTTTTTATCTGAAAGCCAGCACAAGCTGTTGATAGGCATTTAGGCTAATTTCTTTTCAAGACATCATAGTGGAGGAGATGAGATCCCTGACCCGTGTCAACAATAGTGAGAGGTTTTAGAACTGTGTCAGACATGTTGTTTAATCTCAACAAGTAGTTCCTCTCAGTTCCTCCATAGAGCCTATAAGAGGGAGGGGAGGGGCACAACTGACCAGCCATCTCTTCATGTGAAAGGGCCCATTGATGGGAGGGCATTGATATTCCGCTGGAGTGCAGAGTTGAATGCGCTAGTGTGTGTGTGTGTGTGTGTGTGTGTGTGTGAAAAGCTAACTCTGGCCAGGGTCCATAAAGGCCCAGCCAAGACCAGGGCTGATCCCAGGGTTAGCTGGTGGTATTAGCCACGATAGAAACAAGTTATTTGAGAAATATGTTTTGAATATTACCTACCTAAAAGTTTCAGCCAGTTTGTATCCCTCATGCCAGAAGAGTATCCACAAACGTTTGAAAAAATGTACGTCCATTCCCTTAAAAGTAAACAAATAAATAAACATCACACAAATGCACATCCAGTTGTTTGTGTTGTTAAAAAGAGATGAAGGTCCCTTTTCTCCAGGGGTTGTTTCACACTCATAAGTCCCAGATGTATCCAGATGTGTCTGTTTCTCTCTCTCTCTCTCTGTGTGTGTGTGTGTGTGTGTGTGTGTGTGTGTGTGTGTGTGTCTGTCTATGCACTGATTGTGTCATACTGAGTCGTCGTCACTCCCACAGATCTGAGGCTTGCTGGTCATGTTGACAGATATAACTTCCCTTGCTTTCTTTCTCAATCCTCATCACTCCATCTTGTCATCATGTTTTCTTTCTCTCTATCTCAGCATGTCCAACCACGCTTGAGTCACAAGCTTTCATCTCTGTCGAACCCACATAGAGACTCATCTCTCTCTCCCTATCTGAAGTCAATACACTCCTGCTGGGTAGAACAGAGAGATAAAATAGTTTGGTTCTTCCTTGAGAGCAGAAGGGTTTGTGGGTTTGTGGATATTACAGTTCAGAGCCGTGCTCCAATTCATTAGGGGATTGCTGTTCAGCAAAGCATTTAGGAGATTTAATGCATGTAAAGTGACAGGAAATGCATTTTAGAGTGCAGGAGCTGTGAGTGTGAGTGTGTGTGTGTGAGTGTGTGTGTGTGTGTGTGTGTCTGTGTGTGTGTGTGTGTGTCTGTGTGTGTGTGTGTGTGTGTGTGTGTGTGTGTGTGTTTGTGTGTTTTTTGTGTGTTTTATGTGTGTGTGTGTGTGTGTGTGAGTGTGTGTGTGTGTGTGTGTGTGTGTGTGTGTGTGTGTGTGTGTGTGTGTTTGTGTGTTTTTTGTGTGTTTTGTGTGTGTGTGTGTGTGTGTGTGTGTCTACTCTACATATATGATGAAGTGCATTGTCCTACTATGATGCTGTAACGAAATGTCAGCGGTCAGCGTAGCTTTTCTCCTCTTCTCTCGCTCATGGCCAGAAGTATTAAATGTGTGTGTGTGTGTGTGTGTGTGTGAGTGTGTCCTCCCTCTCCTGGGCAGAAGTGTCAAATGGCTTTAGATAGGTTCACTATGCTTTTCATTTGTGATTTAAGGTAACCATTTACCACACATAATGCAGTTTAAATACAGACAGTATACCGCCAGTGCCTAGAATAAAGAGAAATATAACTTTCTGAACTTATTTAATCTTTCTGTGTGCTTGCTTTCCCTTAGCCTCCACCACAGTTACATGTTATAGCATCTCCTCAGTTCAGTCAGTTTAGAGAGAAATGTCAGCCGTGTTTTGGTGTTTGGGCTGCAGTGGCGCTGACAGAATAGGGCTGCCAGGGAATGTTTCTCCCCAGCCAGTACATCAAAAGAGCTCCAGAATTGCTTCTGTCACTGCACAAGATTAACGATTGCTGTTTGGGCTGTCTGTTAAACGTAACTCACTCTGTCAGCTGTCACACGAAGAGAGACTTGGAAAAGAAATAGTTTACTTTTTCGCTTTTTGAGGCTCGCAATCAAAGTTGCATGTCAGTGTGTGACATCATGTCGCGGAGGACGTTGCATCAGAATAAAGCCCCAGATCCAATGTGGCGGATCCAACACATGTCTGTCTGGGCCCAATCTATGTCTGATCTGGCTACTTAAGCCATACGACACTCCTGTTTATGAGGCCGGTAAAGGATATACCCATGGCTGTTATTCAGCCTCCGGCCCTCAGTCAGAGGCAGATTGCTTCAGGTAATCACAGTCGTGGGGACGTATGTTACCAACTCCAGGGGTACGAGCATCTTATTACTTCTACACAGCAATTCTACAACAGACTAATTGAGATTGAAGACACCAGAGCATGTTTCCTGTGGGGAAGCAGAGACAGAACCAGAGCTTGGTTGGGAAGTGAGAGTGACTGCTGTGGCTAGCTGGTAGTGAGCAGGCTGGGCATCTGCTGTCGAAGCTGTGATGGCAGGGCAGGCTCTTATTCTTTGCCATGGAAATTTGATTTACATCACAAGGGAGGTGTTCCAGAATCGATAGAGACATGCGGCGGTCTCCAGGGCTAGCATATGGCCTACAGGAAAACACAATTACAGGTCTGGAGTTTCTCCAGCAGTGACCAGCAGAACCGCCCCCTCCCGATCCGATCGATATTCACAAAATAGCCCTGCGATTTGATTTTTTCACTGGGGCTCAAGCAGAACATTTTAATTGAGGGTTTTGCTAGCAGCATCTGCTGGGAGAGAGAAACTGTTTTCATGCACAGAGATTTGAACATAAACTGAAAAAAGTATATGTGCTTTTCCACAGAACACAGAACATAGCAGAGATTCAGCCACCGTTTGAGAAGCTTTCTTCATGCAGGGCTACCTTGTTTCACATCTGGAGTCTTCAAAGTTTATGTAGCAAAGATGGTAGTTTTTGCTGCTAGTCATTAAGGCCAGTTCCAAGGAGAACAGGGATGCACCGATCTTACAACAGAGGCCCCATTTTTTAGTTTTAAAATGCCTTGTCGTGATTGGTCGGTGGTAGTGTAGTGGTTAAGGAGCTGGGCTAGCGTGCAGTAGCCTGAAAGTTGTCGGTTCAATTACCGGCTTCCACCGTTGTGCCCTTGAGCAAGGCACTTAACCCCAAGTTGCTCCAGGGACAATGTGATCCCTTGTAATATAGCTGACATATGTAAGTCACTTTGGTCAAGAAGTGTCTGCTAAATGTAATGTAATGATTGGATCACATGTGGACAGGCGAAACACATTGTCGTTTACGTCTATCGTGTCTACAATGTGTCCAGCTGACTACTTGAGTCTGCGTTGGGTTGCATTGGGTGTCTGTGCTACAGAAAGGTGAGGACAGAGACACGTCAGAACACAATGTGTTCTGAGCCTTTGTGGTCAAATGCTTCCCAGACCACCTGTGCAGTAGCATGTGGTTTGAGTGATCGAAGCACACAATGCCTCTTGGAGGTGTAGTGCTGTCCACCGAAAACAAATCGGGAACACAGTTGGAGTGCTGCTGGCCTGCACACCAAAACATGGCATAAGATATGACCACAGCCCATTCCTCTGCAGAGTGGTCTCTCATAAGTACACTATGTACCATAATTTCCCAACTATTAGCCGTGGCTTATACATTGATTTTGCAAAATTTCTTCAGCTATAAGGGTTAATACATGGGGGCAGTTAATATGGTATTAATATGGGTTTGTTTCTTTTAACTGGCATAAAACACTGTCCTGCAGCTTATGCACAATGCGGCTACACAGGAAATTACTGTACGTGTTTGCACTGGACACCATGGGACCCTGCAGCGCCGCTTGTAGTACCCCTGGAGAATTGTAAACACTGGCCCTCACACATGGTTATAAGAGATAACACTACCCATTCCTCCACAGTGTGATTTCTGTGTGTATGAGCCTGTTTTATGAGCCCGTAATACCACTTCTAGCACCCCTGAACACCAAACGCTGCAGTACCATAGTTCTAGTGTGACCTAGTGTCCCAGTAGTAAACCTCTTTGATTCCAAGATTTGAAAACATTATTTATGAACCAAACACAGTGGGATACAGCAGTGCCAGCTGTCAACCCCCAGTTTTGAAAGTGTATGAATTTATCAGATTTAAAAAAATGGGCTGCCATTTATCAACATCAAAGAGCGAGGCGTTTGCACTTTGCTTTTATTGCCTCTGTTTGCTGACTCATGAGCAGCACCAGCAGCACCATTACTAAAACAGTCCATCAGAAATGACAGCCATACCAGCAAACAGCATGCACGTGGAGCTCTCTGGAGTCCGAGCGCTGGCACATGGCTTTTCAGCTTCTAAAAACAGAGATCCCACAGTGCTACATATTCTATTTCTGTATTCAGCATCAAATCAGCAACAATAATCTGACAGCAGTAAGAATGTCATTATTGCATTTTTCTTGTATATTTATCGTTTTTGTGCATTTGAAGATTTTCAGTTGCACGGGAGGGAGGGGCGAGCTAGCTCTCTGTTTTGTTTGAACGTCAGCAGAAGTGACGTTACCCAACATCGCTTACCTTAGCATTTTTTTATCAGGCTGCTATAGGTTTTTGCCTACAAATCGTCATGTCAGACCAAGAAGAGAATGGTATATAACGAAATTATTTGCTTAACATAATACTATGTGTGGAGAGCATTCACTCACCATCGTTATCACATTTTTGGTGGAGGTGGCGTTTAGAGGCTTTTGCATCTGCACTCTTCATTTGCTTTCTCTGGGTCAAAGGTCAACATCTGACACTAAAGTGACACATACAGTACGCCATACACAGACACAGACACACACACACACACACACACACACACACACACACACCCACACATCCCACCAGCACTCACCACTGTGTTGTCACCCATGCCACCCATTACACACACTCAGGTGCTTTAGGGCTGTTTTGGATCTGGAAAAAGAACACCAACATCATCACAGAGCTAGGGTAGAGAAAAAAAGCATTGGAATTGTTGTCTTTCTCTAGTTGAGAGGTAAACAATAATGAAAACGTATACATACTGTTTAATAAGTATGTTATTGGGGCAGTCGTGGCCTGCTGGTTAGCGTTTCGGACTTGTAACCGGAGGGTTGCCGGTTCTAACCCCGACCAGCAGGCACGGCTGAAGTGCCCTTGAGCCTTGAGCAAGGCACCTAACCCCTCACTGCTTCCCGAGAGCCGCTGTTGTTGCAGGCAGCTCACTGCGCCAGGATTAGTGTGTGCTTCACCTCACTGTGTGTTCGCTGTGTGCTGAGTGTGTTTCACTAATTCACGGATTGGGATAAATGCAGAGACCAAATTTCCCCTCACGGGATCAAAAGAGTATATATACTTATATTATACTTACTATACTGAATGTTATTGTCCCTAAACCTAACCACCTGACCACCACCTGTGAAAAGTGCATTGTGCTTGCTTACAGTAATAATTAAGTACCGGTAATTAACAGGTATGAACAGATTGGGGAGGAGAGGAGACAGCAATTTGGATAACTTATCACCTGTTAGTAGAGAAACTCTGCTTCCTATTTGTCTGACTAATTCTGCACTTATCTTTAGGGGAGACATCTTGCCTTGCTGGTTCTGATGCTTTTGAGCTCTTTTCTTTGAGACGGTGCTGTTGTGTAAAGGGCTCTTTGTCTCCTGACAGCAAGCTCCAGTAAGCTCCCATGTATCAGCCTTCATGGTTTCCTCTCTGTAGGATGCGACAGACTCAGAGAAGTTAATTAAAAGGATGGGGATGAGAACGCAGCCACCAACGGGGAAAACAAAAAGATGAAACTATGCGATAACAGAGCATGGACCAAAGAATGTAGTTTCAGGAACAGTGTGTATGAGTGTGTGTCTGAACATAAGTGCTTCTGTGTGTATTTGTGTGTGTGTGTGTGTGTGTGTCTCTGTGTATGAGTGTCTGTTTGTTTACAAGAGTTTCTGTTTGTTTGTGTGTGTGTGTGTGTGTGTGTGTGTGTGTGTATGTGTGTGTATTGGTAAGCACCCAGGCCTGGCTGGTGATTCAGTGGATCTTTCTTGTGTCCAGGGTCCTGGTCCAATCTAATTATTCCCACTGTCAAAGTACCACTACCACTCTTCATCCTCCTCTCTCTCTCTCCTCTCTTTCTCTCTCTCTCTCTCTCTTTCAAATTCAAAATATGTATCGTCATGACAAGTAGGCACTTGTATTGCATAAGTAGTAGTAATTACATATAGTACAAAAAATCTGAATATATATCGAACACACATCATCAACAGATAGAAGAAAACAGAATCAGAATATGTTGTTCTCTCTTTCTCTGTCTTTCTTTCTTTTCCTTCTTTCTTTCTGTCTTTCTTTCTCTTTCCTCTATCCTTTTCTCTTTCTATCCTTTTGTCTGGCACTCTCTCTCCCAGACACTCAATAATTCAACGCCCACTCAGGAGATGATTTAGAGACGGCATTGGTCACGCTGTCACAATTTGACAAGAACAGAGCCGTCTCTACCACAGTGCCATCACTCACATCAAAATCTACTTACATCTTATTTTTATAATGTCCACATCAGCCAGCCCTGGGGCAGAAGATAAATCCCTTTCTTCTTCTTTTTTATGCTCAGCTCTCCACTGATGATTATCTGCTAAAGAAATGAAGCCATATTCCAACCCACAAGCCAGAGACCCACTGTGCTGTAGTGTAGACAACGCAAGTGAGAATGCACTAATTAGCCCAAGCTAACCAGTTCAGAAAGTGGCTGCTTCAAGTGTTCAGTGTGTAATAGAACCACACTGGAGATTTAGACATGCTGGCGGCATATAAATAGACTTCAGAGAAAAACATTTTGTTTTCAGAGGAGGAGTTGCCCTTCAGAGGATTATGGAGCACATTTTGCCCCTCATGTTGTGTGACCACAGTAATATTTATAATAATAATAATAATAATATAATAAAGATTTCTATAGTAGTTCTATGGTAGTGTATAATACTTCTATACCCTTACCCTCTATAGTCAAGTCAAGTCAAGTCACATTTATTTATATAGCGCATTATATGCACAGAGTGCAACCCAAAGCACTTCACACAAAAAACAGCATGCCAGATGGAGAGGCAAAAGATGCCAGCATACCCGTTACTAGGCAGCCATCGTACATAAAACACACATGACGGGCTATAGCTCAACACACAGTAGGCTTAAGACATAAATCAACAAATAACAAACAACAAACAAAAAAAATAATAAAGTAAACATTTCTAACACAACAGGCCATACACACACTCTACACAAGGACGTAGACAAAGACAACAACAACAACAATCAGTAGCCTATAAGTCCATGGGCAATGCTGACTCTTGCCATTGAACAACAGACAGTCGCATGTTGGTGTTGAACAGTGTTCCTATAACATTCCTATAGTTCTTCTATGGTATGTCCCAAAATACTTAGATAAGATAAGATATAATCTATATTAATCTATAGTATTCCTATTCCAAAATTACTATAACAATTTGTTCCAAAATACTATACTTTTCATAAGGGCTATGTGGTAACAGTGGGATTACTGTAATAAATATTAGCTTTATAATGAGGGCACATATGGAAGTAGTCTACACATCAATTTGCTTGTTACACAATGATAATAGTGGTATTGCTCTGTACTATTATTATATAATTGCAATGTTTATGTGTAGTCTAACAATGTATTAGAATGTAATGGTGTTACTGTAAACTAAGCTGTTGAATACAGTCCCTCTTGAAGCTTAGATTTTTAACCTGTCAGGCACAGTATATATTTAAGTGTATGCGACATATTGTGACATGTCATTATCATAAACACACTTGCAATACACTGTGAAGCTAAGATCACTCAGGTTTATTGTAAGGTTTATTGAACAATGGCAATTCTTCCTTTCTTTCCCCAAGGATGCCATATTATGTTCCGAGTTGGTAATTGTGAGTGAGGACTGCAAAGGGAAGAGAGCCTGAATATGTATAACAACATCAAAATGGTCTAATTTATCTTTTTGACATCAGTCATGTTTGAAACCACTCTTCTCACTATAAAGAGCAGGGGATGGATGTCACTGGTTTTGTGCAGAGGGGACATCTGAGTGAAGACTGCCATTTATCTCAATCTCCTTCTCTCAAAGCTTTAATCTGCTATCTGAAAGTGCTTTCCATCTGATGGCGCAGGCTACACACAGTTCCCCCCCTCCTCCTCCCTCTACAACTCGCCACTGATTGCCGAGCTTGTTTCTGGTAATGAACAATTGTACAGAACCTCTGTTCTGACTCAAAGCCAAGATTGTCATTATTCGTGCGTCTCTCGGCTTCTTAAAAAGGCATTTGCACCGCGCGCGACAGAGTGGAGTTTAATATGGGGAAGACGAAAGGCTGCCCGTGTGTGTAATAGTGTCGCACACTCTTTCCATCTCCGCTCTCTCCTGGCCCTGATATGAAAGGCGTCCGCAGGTTCGCCAGCTGACACTGAGACCGTAATTACATTCACTGAGCCACGGTGCCGTCGCTTGTCAAACTTTAAATAATTACTTTGGAGCAAAATGCTTCATGTGCGCCTGTCTCGAGCTGTCGGGCTGCATTTGCAAGCTAGCTAAAGATTGGCACATCAATCCAAGTGTGGATTTTTTTTTAAATAAAGAACCTTTTTAAAACTCTCTCAAGAAGGGGAAGTTCCGCTTCTTTTGGTCGGAGCCCGAATAATGTATGAATGCAGCAGCTGCGGCTTGACTCCATTTGGCTTCCAATCCCTGTGGGATAAATGGTGAGGTGAAAGCAGCAAAAGGAACACTTATTATGATGGGCAATTTCTCCTCTAATATACAGTAAGAGACCTCTCTGCTTTGAATGATTTTTCCATTGAAACGTTGTGAAGATGAGATGATATCAGACCTCTGCTATGAGCTGAGGAGGCAGCAGCTGCTGGATCTTGAGAGGAAGAAGAAGCCTATCTCTCTCTCCCTCTCTCTCTCCCTCCCTCTCTCTCTCTCTTTCTCTCGGCTGAGTGAAGCACCCTCTCCTTTCCCTAAGGGTCTGCTGATTTTTATCGCCTTCCTCACACACAGTGCAGGTCGGAGTAATGACTCTACACCTCCCTCTCATTCTGTTTGATAATTGTTAGTCATAAAAGGAGGCAAATCTTTCACTAATATGAATTGGAGAGGGGCGGAGTGAAAAGGCATTTAAATGAACTATTATAGCCAAAGGTTATCTGTTCTACTTGACACCCTTTTATTTATTTTTTTTAAAAAGGCCTCTTGGAAACCTCATCTACATTTTTAAGCGCTCATTAGCTAAGGCTCTTAACCCTCCTTTCAAATCGTATCTAATCACATTACATAGCGAAGGCAGCATTTTTAAATAACATTATGGTTTATGGGGCTGTATTGAAAACATCTCAGTGAGAGAGGTCTGTGAATAAATGGTAGACACACAGCCAAGGAATATGAAAGCTGGAAATTGGACTCTGGTGCTAAAGCCATATACTATAGACTATATCCTGCGTGTTTTGGACAGTTTAATTACAATTGACCTTGACAGGTTGACCTTGACCTTGTGAAAGGTCAATTGTTTTGGGTGGGTGTGGGAATGGGTTTGAGGGTGAAGAAGGCAGTAAACTGGGTGGTGGCCAGGTTGTTTGACTAATGATAATACTTTAAATGACTAGGTTTACGTGTGTATTGACTTTAGCTCACTATTCAGTATGGAGGCATTACATTTATCCTTGCCTAACTGAATGGTTTATAAAATGTGATTGATCCTGATGAATGTAAATGTTGTAATTCTTGTTTTTTTTGTAATAGTTTTTGTTTGCTTTCACTGGCAAACACATGCGAACGGCCTAAGGAGATCTGTATGAACACAGGACTGTGGACTTACCATTTAAATTGAACAGTTTAGAATGCTGAAGAGAAAAAACATTCCAAACATTCCAGAATATAATGTGTTTGCTCTCTTCTCTCTGTGTCTCTCCAGAGTTGAGCACACAGGTCAGCCACAGAGGAGGGGACTCCGAGGGCGAAAGAGAGCTCAGCCTGGACACGGGCGGCGGTGGTGGGCCGATCGTCACAACGCAGTCTCCGCTGAGCGACCCTGCGCGGCAGCCGCGCCTGAAGGACCTACTGTTCCATGAGTCGCTGCTCACCAAAGACTTCAGCGGAGACCAGCACTTCTTTGAGCAGCCGCCGGCCACCCCACCCTCCTCCTCGGCCCCTCGGTCCAACAGCGGTGACCCCTCCTCGTCTCACCACGTGCCCCACGAGGATGCGCCCGCCTTTTCCGACATCGCCACCACCATCACCGTAGCCGCCACGACGCCTATGACGACGGTCACCACGGCAGCAAGCATCTCAGGGAGCCTGGTGTCCGTGGCGCGGAAGGGGACCACCAAAGGTGTGGACAGGACGGCCGAAAAGTCACCGCCGCCAACGACTCAGGCCTTGACAACACCTGTCATTCAAACCACCTCCTCGCCAATCAGTGTCCAGGGACACACTCATTCGCCTTCAGTGGGGGCAGGACTCTCTGGTCCTAAACCAATCAGCACAGAGAGCACGCTGGCGCCTCCAGCCCTGACAACCTTGATCACACGGGACAAGTTCCGGGATAATGAGTCGGAGACAGCAAACGCTACAGGCAGCTCGAGTGCTGTCACAACAGTGAAATCTCAGCCATCAGCCAACGCAGATGAGAAGACAACCACCAGCACCATCACTACAACTGTCATCACCACCATACAGTCATCAGGTAAGAAAGCCCCTGACACCTATTACAGCTTCAGCCAGGGAGTTTTGAACGTTTTAACAAAAAAAATCTGTTCTGCAGCAATATAAGGTTCTATAAGGACATTTTCCAACATTCTCATCAAAAGTGGTGCCGATTTTGCTGTCCAACATAAAATGGCTAAACTGATTGTCTGCTTGTGGAGCTTTTTATTGGATTTTCTTGTGTCCAAATAAAAACCTAAAATGGGCTAGGGGGTCAAAGTTTTATGACCGGTACTCTCAGGAGCACTTTTCATCTTGTATACAGATGACTGTAGAAGTAGAATGCTGATCGTCACCTAGTGAAGTTTGCTGACGATACTGTTCTCCTTTCCCTGCTACATGGTTCTGTCCAAGATCACGGGCCTGTCCTCAGTGAGTTTGTGGAATGGTGTGATAGCTCATTTTTGGAGCTAAATGTTACAAAGACCAAGGAGATGTTCATTGACTTCACTAAGCATGGAGGAAGCAGGACTGCAACTACAATCCATGGGGAACCAGTGGAAGTTGTACATGAATATAAATACCTGGGCACTATCATTGATGACAAACTGCGTTTTGACTTTAATACAGAGGTGATTATGAAAAAATGTCAATAGAGGCAGTATTTCTTGA
>NC_055961.1:19154993-19187493 GCF_018492685.1 Alosa sapidissima
TCTTCATTACATCTGGCAACCCAGAAGAGGCTCGCATCTGGTAGTCTTGAGAACGTTCACCAGTGTTTTGATTTTGGCCAACAGAACGTTCGGTAACAATCCTACGCTGGCCTGTCTGTGATGTCACAGGTGCTAAAATGGTTCTGGAGGAATGTACTTCCTGATGATTGGCATCTGCTGTGATGCACTAGGATCTAGAGAGAGAGAGAGAGGGAGGGAGAAAGAGAAAGTAAAAGAGAGATGGCTCTCTGCAGAGTGATGTGTGGAAATGTGGATGTATGGTTCTCTCTCCCATTCTCTATCTCTCTCTCCCTCTATCTCTCTGTCTGTCCATTCCTTTCTCTCTTCCTCTCTCTCTATCTCTCTCTCTCCCTCTCTCTCTCTCTCTATCTCTCTCTCCCTCTCTCTCCCTCTCGGCGTAGAGAGCAGACAGAAGGCTCCTGTTGAGCTCTAATTGGAGTAGAGGCTCAGGGAGCGGGGAAGCGTGGCTCTCTCAGCCTCTCTCTGCCGCCCTCAGGGGACGGTTTGCTGGCCCACACACACAGTCACACACACAGAAACACATACACACACACACACATACTACACACACATGCTACACATAATACACACACACACACACACACACACACACATACTACACACACATGCTACACACATTCACACACACAGTCACACACACACACACACACACACACACACACACACAGTCACACACACAGAAACACACACACACATACCACACACACACACACATACTACACACACATATACTACACACACACACAAAGACACAGACACACACACACACACAAACACACACATACACACACACACACAGTGCCTGTAAGCACCTCATTATCTCTGCATGCAGCTAGGCCAGCGGTCAGCACTGTAGACTGTCAATGGGCAAAAGGCAGGAGAGCGGGCGAGAGAGGCCTCGTTATGGGTTAGAGATCACTTTACCCTTATTCTCACTCCTTATGGGTTAGAGATCACTTTACCCTTATTCTCCTTATGGGTTAGAGATCACTTTACCCTTATTCTCCTTATGGGTTAGAGATCACTTTACCCTTATTCTCCTTATGGGTTAGAGATCACTTTACCCTTATTCTCCTTATGGGTTAGAGATCACTTTACCCTTATTCTCCCTCGTTATGGGTTAGTCACAGAGATCACTTTACCCTTATTCTCACTCCTTATGGGTTCGTCACATCACAAAGATCTTTTTACTCTGGTTCTCCCTTGTTATGGGTTTGTTACATGACAGAGATATTTTTACTCTGGTTCTCCATTGTTATGGGTTTGTTACATGACAGAGATATTTTTACTCTGGTTCTCCATTGTTATGGGTTTGTTACATGACAGAGATATTTTTACTCTGGTTCTCCATTGTTATGGGTTTGTTACATGACAGAGATATTTTTACTCTGGTTCTCCCTTGTTATGGGTTTGTTACATGACAGAGATATTTTTACTCTGGTTCTCCATTGTTATGGGTTTGTCACATGACAGATATTTTTACTCTGGTTCTCCCTTGTTATGGGTTTGTCACATGACAGATCTTTTTACTCTGGTTCTCCCTTGTTATAGGTTTTTGTTCACATCAGGGATCTCTTTATGTTAGTCTCCCTTAACTACACTGAAATCAATCAGGAGAAGCAGATGCTAATGCTGAGATCTGTGTATCTGTGTGTTCTGCTGGGCAGCAGTAGGAGATACAGCAGCTCAGCTCAGGGGGGAGATGTGTATAATGCCGTATTCAGTATTTATTCTGTCCCCTTCTCTTCTGAAATAATGCTACATTTCATTTTTCTTTTCTAGAAAATTAAAAACTTTCCTTGTCACCTTGTCACCACACGATACATTACTGTAAGGAAGGAAACGGAATTGAAATTATTGTAGTGTAAAGCAACAACAAACTGTCAAAAAACTACAACCACATCCACTGTCAAGCGAACGTGAGCCCCAGTGAGCAGAGAGAGAAGTGGCCACCACCTTCAAATTTATATGACACTTAGATAAACAACTCTTTTACCTCAGTGGGTTTTGCTCAGTCAGCTGTTTGCTGGTGTTGCTCCTCCCTTGTAAGCAGCTAAATGTGATGACTTCTGCAACATAAAAGGCTATTTTTGTGTCTAACTTGTTTTACACATTGGATGCAGTGCACAGACTTCACTTAAAACAGATGGGATAAATCTCATTCAGCTCAGGTAGTGAATCCAGCTAGCTGTAGAAAGTGGTATCATACATTGTGACAGCTCCTTTGTCATGGCAGAGGAGTGTTTACTCTGGCTGCCGTAAAAATTATATACAGTTGATCATATTCATTGTCAGACTGAAGATTGTCAGATTGTCAGTGTGAGATTCTTGACATTCAAACATTCAAAACACAAGAACATTCTGAGCAGCATAGCAAACAAAAGTGTTGTGTATGGTTTATGGTTTGGGTGTGGTGGATGAGTATATGTGTAAGTACTGTATATACTCTTTTGATCCCGTGAGGGAAATTTGGTCTCTGCATTTATCCCAATCCGTGAATTAGTGAAACACAAACAGCACACAGTGAACACAAAGTGAGGTGAAGTACACACTAACCCAGAGCAGTGCTACAGGACACTTCAGCCGTGGTTGTGGGCATAGGAGAGAAGTGCTCAACCCATGGGCGTAGATTTGCGTGGGGTCCGAAGGACGTGTCCACACCAATATCAAATAATGACTGAAATGTCCCCACCAATATTCAGGTTGAAACGGGGAAAAAAGCGCCTCATGCGGTACACAAAAGTTAAACAATTTCCCACTTCAGTACCGCCACCCAAAATACGTCTTTGAGACAGGCCTGTTTTTTGATTGGCTTAGCTCCCTGTAGCCTATGTAATGCTGTCGATTAGAAGTTTTTGTCCCCACCAAAGCTCAGACCAAACCTACGCCCTTGGCTCAACCATTGTCCCCGCCCACATTTTTTCTACTGGTCGGGGATCGAACCCTTCGGTTACAAGCCCGAAGCCCTAACCAATAGGCCACGGCTGCCCCACAAACGGTGATGGTAGCATGATCAGGTACCATGATCAGATATTTCAATATTACAGTAATTTCCTGTGTATTAGCCGCATTGTGTATAAGCCGCAAGACAGTGTTTTTTGCAAGTTAAAAGAAACAAAACCATATTAATACCATATTAACTGCCCCCGTGTATTAACCTCATAGCTGAAGAAATTTTGCAAAATCAATGTATAAGCCGCGGGCAGCTAATAGTTGGGAAATGATGGTGATAATACCTTTTATCTGGAATCAGATGTCTTTTATGGTTATGGTTATGGGATTTGGCTTTGGTCCTTTTACTTCTTGTCTACTGCATCTCCACATCTAGACTGTTTATTTTGTTTAGGAAATTGGCATCTGAATAGCTGACATTAACTGACAGTATTTTGATGCAGTCATTCATTCTAGACTCTTGTTTACATTTGCATGAACCATTTCTGAGAGGCTTCAGCCCAGTGCATCATGGGAGACTGTTTCATGGTGTGACAGTGCACGTCAGTGTCATCCTCATGGAGGTGGGCCAGGGAACAGGGGGGACAGATACGGCAGCTATTGGGTCTGCTAGGGCCAGCTGGCAGGTCTCTGGTCTGTTGTCCACACACACAAACGCATACACACACACACACACACACACACACAAACACATTACTGAAACGATCGCCGTCTGCACAGTCTGTATGTCACCCAGGACGTCCCTGACACAGCTTGACAGACTTGGAGTCGGCACACAGACACACACACACACACTTATTACTGAAACAGTCACAGTCACAGAGACATCCTGGTTGACATCCCCTCAGTTTCCTGTTCTCAGGGTTTACAAAACTGGACAGGCCTCTCACATCGTTCACCTCCCTCCTCTTCTCTTTCCCCTGAATGACTTGTCTTTAAACAGCTCATATAGAGAACGTTTAGGGACTATTGAAACACCCTCCACATCTAGTCATTTAGCTGACGTTAGCTCCAACAGTAAGGAAAGTAATTGAGGTAACAGGGGCAACAGGGTTTATAACCATAAAGGATGCTTCTGGGTCTGGCCAGGAAGAGGCTATTTTCTACACATTTTGAAAAGAGCTTGTTAGTTGGAGGCCCTGTGGGTCAGAAACATGATGTCTGACTTGATGACTTTGGAGCCAGTGGATTAGTGAGCTGCTGAGGGTGTGTGTGTTCTCAATCCCCAAATCTTGTTAGTTTCAAGTGATGGGTGTCAGAGGAACAGTCCGGTGTGACATGGGTCGATGACCAGATGAAGCAACATACAATCGTCACCCAACGATTGCTCCAAGCAAGCTTTTTTCTTTCTTTCTCTCTCTCTCTCTCTCTCTCTCACTCACTCACTTACTCACACACACGCACACACACACACACACATACACTCAAACTTTCTCTCTTTCCCTGTCTATCCCTCTTTCTCTCTTCCTCGATCAATGAGTTCATTGATTGCCTAAACTCATTCTCACAAACACCCTGCTATCTTTTATTTGGGAAAAGGATCCAATTAAAATAAGGTTATGCCGGGCTCCATCTCTGACACGTAAACCAAAGATTACCACCTCACAATAAAATATTTTATCAATTCTTAACAGTTTTTACCAATTTACTCAGGTCTTCAAAACAATTCCAGTAATGGGCTCTGCTTTTTGCGAAGAGTGGTAGATCGGATAAAGTAGTAAAATTACAGAAAGCCATTGTTATTACCCATGATGAAAACCTACAAGATTTGTTCTGTCTATTACTAATAATATGAGTAAATAGTAATAGAATGATAGCTAAGTTAAATAGAAATTAATTCTCACACAATCTGATCTGTACAGCAGGAAGTGCATGGCTCAGTATGGGTGGATGTTTGTGTGTGCGTTTGTGTGTGTGCGTGTCTGTGTGTGTGTGTGCGCGCGCATGTGTGTGTGCTTGTGTGCCCCAGTCTCCATCTCCTTTTATCCACTCATGGCTCAAAGCCATGCTCTGGTAGTCTCCCACACCTATGCCATGTCATCCCTTAGCAGGTGCCTGGTGTGCCCAATCAACCTCACAGCCATGTCCTGGTGCCCCCATACCCACCCCTGGGCCCTAACACCCCTTGTGTTTGTGTCTCCAGTGGCCCATTCAACCATGTGTATGACTTGTCCTATATAATGAAATACGCCTGCCTTGATTAGTGCCACTAGAGTCATCCATTTAACCTCATTGTCATGCGCTAGTTTCCTCATCATCACCCAGGTCCAGTTTCCTCAGCTGAAGATCACTCATACTGAACCAACTCAGAGTCACGCACTGGCTCCCCTCCCCTCCACCCCTCCCATCCCCCCCCGCCAGGACCCAGCTGGCCTCCCAGTCAGTATGTACGCCAGTATGCCCAGCCAACCTGTCCGTCTTGTTCCAGTGAATTATGCATGGCACACTGGTACTGCCCTGCTGGTGGATGGGAGCAGGGGTGGTCGATCAGTGCAGAGTGGAGAGGAGCAGAACTGAACTGCGTGTGTGTGTGTGTGTGCGTGTGTGCGTGCGTGTATGTGTGTGCGTGTGTGTGCGTGTGTGTGTGTGTGTGTGTGTGTGTGTGTGCGTGCGTGTGTGTGTGTGTGTGTGTTGGCGCGGAGCAGAGCAGAGCTGAACTAAACTGAGCATGCCCAGTGGCCCTGTGCGGCAGCGCTGGTTAATAGAGGCTGCTCAGGGCACCCCGGTAGTAATGAACTGGTGATGAGACGAGGAGGAAAAGGATGAGGAGGAGGAGGAGAAGTGCGGAGAGGAAGGCCTCGGGCGGGCTGTGCCAGGACAGGAAGGACAGCAGACCGAGCGTGATGAGCTTTTTAGGGACATCACTCCAATCCACTGCCAAAATTTGTTTTTTTTCTCTCTCTCTCTCTTTCTTTCACTTTCTTTTTTTTCTTTTTCCCCTGCTTCCTTCCCTTCTGCGGATTGCTTTCAGATGACATTAATTGCTCTTCATCCCAGATAGATGTCATAAAAAGGACAAAAAAGAAGCGAAGCGATGTGAGATAGAGAGATGTCTCAGGGAGGACACCCTTTCTGCCGGGAGGGAGAGAGAGTTAGGAAGGGAGGGAGGGAAAGCATTTCATTTTGGGACTGATGAAGAGGTACAGAGAGAAAGAGAGAGAAAGAGAGAGAGAGAGTTTCGGGGATCATTCCCGCAGGAATCAGGTATGCATGAATTCAAATCTATGCAAAACTGCAGGCCGAATGCAAATTCTCTCAGCGCAGTGCAACCGCTGGGGTCTGCAGTGCCCATTAGAGAGCAAATCCTCTCACCCGAGTGGCAGGAATCTAATAAGTCTCCTAACCATATTTCACAAGAGCGTTTTTTAAACAGCTAACGGCTCTTTTAACCCACTGGAGAGAAGGAAAAAAGTTAAAACAAACTAATAAATGCCTCTTGGGAGAGAAAGACGATTCTCAGATGGAAACTCTCCATATTAGGAATGGCACCTATTTGAATGGGCTAATTCATGAATACATTATGCTAATGAGCATCTCCTTGCACCTTGGAGAGTTCTTCACGCTATAAAAAATACAGATAAAGAATACAGAGATATACAGACAGGCAAATTGCCAGTATATATTATTTTCAAGAAAAAAAAATATTCAGCATTTTTGTTATCTACATATAATGGGAAATATTGCAATATACAATACAACATGTTGGTGTTTGGTGGCAGTGGGCTTTGTATTGTGGTGATGCAGTGTCACATTCACAACAACCTCTGGACTCGGAAGATGTCACCAGGTGGAAGACAACCTCGGTTAAGATATGCAAAGTGGCTTATTTTCCTCCGAAAATTGGATTCTATTCAGCGGGCGTTTTATTGGGCTGTATCAGTCAAACTGTAGTTCATGTGATTATGATAGAAGGAGAGAGAGAGAGAGAGAGAGAGAGAGATAAAGAGAGTTAGAGGCAGAGAGTAAGAGAGAGAGAGCGATAAAGAGAGTTAGAGAGAGGCAGAGAGAGAGAGAGAGAGGTCCCGAGTGTTTAATAGAGATAGCTGCAGCAGAAACATGTGCTCTGTGAATGGCCACTATCTGTGTGGAGCTTTTCCCGGTACATGTCTTTGTTTGACCGTTGTCTGGGGCGATGTGATGTGCTTGGCAGAATTCATTAGACCCAAAAACGCTGAGGGGTCAGAGGGTGGCAGAGTGGGCTGCAGACACCTTAGCATTGGAAGAGAAATAGAAAAAGTGTTCATTTCTATCTCTTTCTCTGATTGACTGGCAGTCAGTTAGGACGTGTGCCAGAGAGAGTTTATGGAAGAAGCGAGCGCAGACCTCCTTCATTGTTATGGTTTAATTGGCATCGCAGTTGTTCACTCATACAATAAGGCGGCTTTTGTGTTGATGATTACACTAGCAGTCAGTTTGGAGGGATAAAGGGATTTTGGCTCAGGGGCACCAGCCATTTGGAAATGTTGGCAGGAGTGTTATATCAACATTTACAGTTGCACTAAAAAACGATTCAAACAAAATTTAACTGACTTATAATGGAAGATAAAAACAGCATTGTTCAGGGTTTTTGCCAATAGGCCAAACACACTGTAGGCTATTATTGTGTAACATAATCACTGATCTGTTCTCAGATTTGGAGTTAAATGATGTGTCTTACCGTATATCCAATGACACCAATATAGTGATGGGGACGAGACCGCCTATGCCGAGTCCGAGTCAAAACCGAGTCTTTGAAGGGTCGAGACCGAGTCTGTTGGTTTTCAAATACAGTCGAGTCCGAGTCAAGACCGAGTCTTTGAGGAAGCAAGTCCGAGTCGAGACCGAGTCCTTTAGGAGTCGAGACCGAGTCGAGACCAAGACCATAAAAAAATGTCAGTTTTAATATTCATAATTTAATATCATCCCAGTTAATAATCAACAGTTAGGCCTACAGACTAAGCTAGATTGGGAATTGTTTAGAGGAGCAGTCTTAACGTCTTAATATGGACTATGCTGACCTACAGACACTCACCGGCAGCAGAGCCATAGAGATAAATAAACGGCTCTGACGGCAGTATCTTTGCATTGCACCATGGGATGTCATTTTCAAATAATGCCGGTCAACATTGCATTTTATTATTATTGTTGTTATGTGTTGTCTGTTTTTTGATATGAACATAAAAAATGCGTTGGTCTCGAGGACTCGGTCTGAAATTACGAGTCCTTCTCCTCCCACTGTGGTCCGAGACCGAGTCAAGACAGAGTCTTTGAAGGAACGAGTCCGAGACGAGACCGAGAAAGCAGAAATTGGTCTCGAGACCGGACTCGAGTACTACATCACTACACCAATACATAATAACTTATTACTTATTTAAAATACATTACTTATTTAGAATTACCAATAAAACAAATCATGTGTGGAAACACAGTAACAGGGAAGAAGGAGAGATAAACTTTTCCATGATTTTATCAGGGTGAAAAAACATTCATTGGTCCTGTGTGTGTCTGTGTATGTGTGTGTGTGTGTGTGTGTGTGTGTGTGTGTGTGTGTGTGTGTGTGTGTGTGTGTGTGTGTGGACTGGACAGATAGCCAAATCTCCTTGTAGGCAGAGCTGTATCATGCTGTGTTGGCCTGGTAGCATAGTGGGGTTAGCGGGGGGGTGGGGGGTGTAGGATAGCGTAGTGGGGTTAGCGGGTTATGTGAGCGTAGCGGGGTTAGCGTAGCGGGGTTAGCAGCATGTGTTAATCTGTATCTGTGTGCACTGTGATAAGGGCCAGCTCCTCATGGCTCAGACAGGCTGTGCTTCAGAGCACGCAGGACCACAGTCATTATCCACATATCATCACACAAGGACTCACAGCACATAGCTCACCGGACAGAGTAGACACACACTCTCTGACACACACGACCAAGCATAATTGGCTCAGACTTACTAATGCGCACACACACACACACACACACACACACACACACACACACAAACACACAAACACACACACTTTATTTCTGAATCATCTCTCCACATTTTCGCTGTGTGATATACAGCATTTCTCATTATTTTCACACACATTGCAGCTTACTCTGCAGGGCCGCCACATCCTCATTAAAATTTCTACACTTTAGAGATGGAGCCTGCAGGGCAGGAGTGACCGCAGCACTGAGGCTCGGTGTTCTCTCCCCTCTATACAGGCCAGAGAAGGGATTTGGAACCAACCGACAGAGGATGGAACACGACACACGTTTAAAAATAAATCTTTCAACTGCCATTCTACTTTTTTTTTTTATCATTGTCCCATTTTAATCTACACTGGTATCTGCTGTGGCACACAATACAATTTCCTGTCAAGTAACAACCAGAGTAGATTATTTATCATGTTTTTTTCGCTCTCTCTCAGTCTATCTCTCTATCTCTCCATATTTCACCAACTACAACTGATTTGTGGTGGTGCCACTATCATCTGTCTTCTGTTTTCAATAGACTGTTTACTTTAAAGACTGTGTATTGTATTAACGTTACCAATCTGAAGTTTGAGGGGTGGGGTCTGTTCCCCCATTTCCCCTCCATGTCATTGTATATGTTGTTCTATTTCTCTTGCTTTGTGTTTTGTTATGGGAGTAAAGTCTGTTTCTCTACCCTGGGAACCAGAGACGAGGGGAGAGAGAGGCCCCACTTGCAGGGATACGCAAGCCTACTTCAGACTTTTTATAAACATATATACTTCTAACTGACAATATCATTTAGATACAGGCAGTGTGTGTGTATACTCATTACCCAAATCACTTTTATTTGTAAAACGTATTAAAAACAGGAGTTGACCCAAAGTGCTTTACAGTTGAGGTAGTTAAGATCACATGACAACAAAGAAGCCAAGGAGATTATTGGGGAATCTCTAGCTGGCATCTAAAACACTATGGACTTTTTCTGATAAGTTGGGTGTTTTGGCGTTGCTTACATTTCGTATGGTTTTGACCTTTGGCACTCTTGGTATATACTGTAAAGGGTACTGTTTCAGGGAAATAATTCAAAATCTCAGAGAAGAGGTCATTGTTATGCTCGGTGCAATAGCTTGGAACACTGAAAAGATGCACCAATAAATTGCTGTTCAGAAATTCATGAATCCAACATGTCAGTTGTCCATAGTGGACATGTTTAAGCTTGTTGTCAGGCCTCCAGTGTTCACTGTAATTTGCTGGGCATGTCCAAACATGATTAAATGTGGCAAACAGAAAAAAAATACTATATCAACAGGAATGAAGAGTGAGAGGGGCAATTCCAAACATAATTAGCGGGCTGTGTCCAAACATGATTAAACGCAGCATATGGGAAACAGCATCAACATTCGCGGTGAATGAGGTCATGGAGATTCAGGGCATGTGCTCTGTGTCTTAAACCGAGTCTGTCGCTCTCGGCTGCAGTCGTGCGTTTGGTGACAGTGCTGGTGGCGCATCAGCGAGATTGGGGACAGCTGTCCCTGGATGAGGTGACAGGTCCTCAGCTCTGTGATGGCGAATGAGGGCCAGGGGGTAGAGAGTGTGTGTGTGTGTGTGTCTGTCTGTGTGTGTGTGGTGGTTTATGTATTTTATGTCTGAGATTTCACAGCATACTGTAGGCTGTCCAACTCTTGCAGTCTCATAACTGTCCTGCACCACTGGCCACATTCAAATTGTAGACCATACATTATATGGTATTAGAAACGGAATAACGGCTAAATCGGAATCAAAATTGTCATATAAACACCTCAATCGGAATTAAAATTCCTGATCCGATCAGAATTTTAATCGGAATGAAAGGTGATGTAGTCCGCTCCTATTCCGAATGAACACCCATGTATACGGTCATTCGGATTGACTGCTGTATCTTCTCAAGCAAAAGTAGGCAACCACGGCTATTCTGATCAAATATTCGAAAGCATTTGAGAGCACCTGATCGGAATAGAACGTACCCCATGATGGCATGAATTTTTCAGTCAGATTAGTTTCATCCGAATGACAACAAATCTGTCCATGTAAACGTAGCTACTGTGGCACATGTTTTTGTCCAATATCCAGACCATGTCATGTACACTATATCACGCAACATTGCACACATTTCCGATGAAAAACCTAAATGTAATTTACAGTAAAACATGCAGGTATGATTACAATCCAAATGTTAGTATTAATATTGTTAAATATATTACTGTAAGAATAATTAAAATGCCCCTTTGGATCTGGAGATGTTGTAGTTGTCAGAATGGACTATTTGAGTGATAATGAAGCAAAGAATTGAAAGAATTGTGAATAAGCTTTATAGTCTACTGTATTTCTCCTGTCCTTGTCCTATGCAAGCATCCTTTGTTTATCCTTGAATTCAATGAAAGCCTGTCTAGAGGCCTTTTGCCTATCACCAGGTGTGAAATGTTAATGTTTGTAGACACAGTGATTGGTCAGGCCTCTGAAGGACTTCCCAGGAAAGGGGGTAGTTTTAATTAAAAGACATTACATTACATTTGGCTGACGCTTTTTTAACATTAGAGTACAGTAAGAATAAGTGCGTCGGTGAGTGCTGTTTTTAACAGTTACTTGTCAGTTTAAAACGGCTGGTGAGTGCTAGGATCAGTAAGACTTGTTGTAAGTGTTGCTATGAGAGTAGATGTTCTCTAAAGAGCTGGGTCTTCAGGAGTTTTTTGAAAGTGGAAAAGACAATAGAAGCTGACCAGACCTGATGAAGGCCTAATCCTCATCCCCCCTTTCTATTGCATATTCAAACTTGGGTTGGACCTAGAGGTCACTCCTTCTTTTGTTTGTAACATAAAGTTAGTAGACTGTTTCTGTATTAGATTAGATTAGAGGTCTTTATTGTCCACTACTGTGGAAATTCGTCTTTGGCCCCACCAAACATGTAACACACACAAGCAAGACTACACAACAGGTGGGTGGTTGACGTTTTAGGCCAAAAAAAAGTTTTTGAAAAAAAAATCAGATATTAGGCATGGAAATCACTTAGTCCTGTTGTGCTGACCCTTCCATTCCCCAAAATATGTATGGTCTTTTAGATTTTGTGTTGAAATTCATATTTATTCACTAATTAGTTGTGGTAGTGACTAAAATTGTCATATGGCGTGACATGAAAGTTATTGTTTGTAAAATTATAATGGGGTATTTTGTTTTTAATGTGAGCAATGTATTATAATCTTCTATCATTACTTCATCAAGATCTAGCATTTCCTTGTGCAAATGTATTACATTTTACAGTATATTTCTTCATCAATACACAGAGTAAGGCATATGTCCTCAATCTTTCAATAAACATCATATTCATTTTGACATACCTTGATATAAAAGAAAGAAAATGCTTGTGACTTTTGCTGACCCTATTTTCTATCTGTTCCATTGAGATTTGTATGATACAGACCCCAAAAGCCTTTTTATTTTCATAATTTCTTGATGTCACACCAAATGATATGGTGTCACGCCATATGATAAATAACACCACAAAACAATCTGTCAATACAAAAATGTGTATTATATGTATTGCACAAGCAACAAAAGACAGTTTAAGACAGGTATATCATGTAAAGGTTCACTTTTAGAAATCACAACTATGCAAAACAGAATGCCACCAAATATTGTATAGCTATTGGGTTCCCTGAGTTTTTCTCTTCTCAATGGTGGGCTTCAATCTGAATGTTTGCAGTTCCCCTTTGAGTTTATTCTCTTTATATCTGTTAAAAGACAAATTCAACAATTTATTCAGATAATTGAAAAAGTTTTCCTGCATTATAATCAGATTAAATTGTTGCAATTACTTATAGTGCTAAAGACAACATTAATATTACTGTTTTCTATAACACCAGAATTTATTTTCTCAGACTACTATTGATATTTAGAATGTCAAATATGTATCTTTTGTATCCAAGGCTGTAGAGTGAGTGAGTGAGTGTGTGTGTGGGTGATTTCTGTGTTTTATGTGTGTGTGATTCGCAATACATGCAATAGTTGCACATCTTAAATAATACATGTTAAATCATGTTAAATATGTCAAAATATATATTACACTTAATTATGAGTTAAACATATGTATGAAAAAACATTATTTATGCAGGAAAATGCAGTTTCTATCATACAGTGTGACAAATAAATCATATGGTGTGACGAGAAAACCCGGTCACACTATATGATATGGGGTCACACCATATGAGGTTTCATGTACTTAGCATGACATTAAGCAATGTGCTTTTATGCTAACATCCTAAAAACATGCTAACTGCAATATGACAATATAGTTTTAAAGGTAATATTGACTGAAAAGTAATTTTATTTGGGCATTTTTGTGTAAAATGCATCACACCAAAAGACAGTGCAAAAGGGAACCGAAGCAGGAGTGCCGGATATACTTGATTTTTTTGAAAACATGAAGAGAGAAAACTCACCTCAAACTCAACTTTCAGTGTCCTTCTGAGGTGTTGTTCTTCCTCCTGAAAGAAGGAGGACCCCTACTCCCCAAAGGTCTCCAAACAATTGCCCGTTTAAAAAAAAGTAATATGGCGTCACACCATATGATATCCATTTCTGGGACAAAGTGTTTTAGTTAAGGGTGGCTTCACAATATTATGCCTGAACTTTTAGTCAAGCAGACTCAGTAGGCATCTGGGTTATCAATATATGATTGAATAAACAGAAAATGAATTCATTTTCTTGTTTTTATTCAAAATCAAAATTTGTGAAATGTGACTGGGACAGTCACGCCATATGAGCTTTTTCTGGTTTGGCTGAAAATTGTGAAAAAATGGAAGATTAATCCCATGAATGCTCTGTATGTTCATATAAAACAGCATTTTCTGAACAATATCACCATAGCTTTTGATATATTTTTTTATAATTTACCTATCTTTGACACATTGGACCAAAAAAAGGCCATGTCATGTCAACCACCCAGGTACAACATAAAGCAGACACAAACAAAGACTACATACAAACTACTACAAAGATACAACAATAACAACATACATGTAATGCAAACACACACAAAGACTATACAGCAGATACGACATATAGCGAGCACAAACAAGACTACACAGCAGGTACAACATATAGAAACATGGAAATGTGCAAAAGAAGTTGTCAATAAAATGCAGTAAATAATATAAGTTAATCAGTTAATCATAAAACTCATAAATTATATTGATTTAGCAAATGAATAGATGATGGTATAAAAGATTTCTTAAAAATGTTTCTGCTTGATGTAGGTACTCTATATCTTCTTCCTGAAGGGAGTCTTTCAAAAGTGTGATGTAGTGGATGTAAAGGATCATGGACTATCTGTAGGGCTTTCCTCTTAGTGTGTGTTGTGTACAGTTCCACCAGCTGCCTCTGGGGGTTCAGTATGATTTTACTGGCTATATTTATAATTTTTGTGAGTTTACTTTTGCTCCTAGCCCCTAGATTCCCATACCAGCATGAGATGTTGTATGAGATGACACTTTCCAGCAGACTGGTGTAGACCATCCTCAAGACCTCTCTGCTAACATCAAAACTGTTAAGTTTCCTTAAAAGAAACAATCTTTGGGTTGCCCTTTTAAAAATATCATCTACATGTTCAGTAAAATTTAGATTATGATCTAGGATAGTACCTAGATATTTAAAACTGCAGACAACATCAACGTGTTGGCCCCCAATTGTAACTGGCTGACATGTAGGTATTCCACCCCTAGTATTGACCACAAGTTCTTTGGTCTTTATGGGGTTTAGGACAAGAGCACTTTCCTCACACCAGGCCACAAGGCGGTGGATGTGATCAAAGTAGGCCCTCTCCAGATCCCCATTTCCCCTGACCATTAAACCGACCATTGCCATATCATCAGCATATTTAAGTAGGCTAAAATGATTATCACAGATCTGCAATTCATTTATATACATGGAGAATAATACTGGGGATAGAACACAGCCTTGAGGCACTCCAGTGTTTAAAATGACCTCATCAGACATGGTACCCTGTACAGAGACTTTTTGAGGACGATCAGTTAAAAAGTCCTTAATCCAGAACACAAGGTGTCCATTTGTGTCCAGTTTTGTTAGTCGTTTTAAAAGAATGTCAGTCTTGACCGTATTAAAAGCTGAGCTGAAATCAATAAATAAGATTCTAGCGTAGGCCTCTGGGTGTTGGATGTGCTTGCTAACCATGTGAAGGAGAGTTAGAGTGGCATCCTCAGTACCTCTTTGTGCCTTATACGCAAACTGAAGATTGTCTAGCAGATGGGAGTTTGCTAGACGACCCAGTACTACCCTTTCCATACATTTGCATAGAATGCTGGTGAGAGCAATTGGTCTGTAGTCATTGAGTAAGACAGGGTGGGACTTTTTAGGCACAGGGATTATTGTAGTTTTCTTCCATGAAAGCGGGACTGTGTGTGTATCAAGCAGAGTCTGAAATAGCCTAGTGAAAACACCTTTAAGTTGGTAAGTGCACCCAGCTAGGGCCCTCCCCCTCCGGTGCTTTAAAAGGGTTAATCCTGGCAAGACAGCCAGCTATCTCCTGTTCAGTGAGAGTGACGGTATGCCAGACAGAGCTACATACTTGATCAGAGCTGACCCCATGTGTGTTTTTATCAAACCTGCTATAAAACTGATTTAGTTCATTTACAAATGAAGTAGTATTACTGATTGGGTGTTGCTTCCTGGTCTCTCTACCCATCATATTATTTAGACTATTCCATGCTTTACGAGCATCCCCTGTAACAAACTGACTCTCCATTTTATCTCTATGTTGTTGCCTGGATTTTTTGATAATCCCTCTCAATTCCCGTCTTTTTTCTTTGAAAAGTGTAGTGTTTCCCTGTGCAAAAGCATCCCTTTTCTCACGGAGGCACTTTTTCATTTCATGAGAGACCCACACTTTATTATTGGGGTATAGTTTAACAGTTTTTGTTATGACAACATTATTCTCACAGAATGTGATGTAGGATGTTATTGTCTCTGTTAGCTCATTTGCATCTGTACAGTTATCAAAGAAAATGTCCCAGTCTGTATCATCAAAACAGTCTATCAGTCTCTCCTTACAGGCATCAGACCACAGTGATACCTCTTTGACAGTAGGTCTCTCTCGTTTGATCTTGGCTTTTTATAGTCAGAGAATACTGAGAATACTGAGAATACTGGTGAAATCCATGATGGGGTGACACAATCATGTACCTCTCTCCCTTGAGGGCCACTGGCCCCTCATTGAAAAGAATAAAGCCTGGATCCTGATATTCCATCGTCCTGACTGAGTCTTAAGAGAAATATGGTAGTAAAAATATACTATCAGAATGCATGTGGAGTATGCTGTGGAAGCAGGTCTTTGTTAACAGTGCTGCTGGGAAATATCTTCCCACAAATTCTTCATCTGTCACTTCTGGAGAATAATGTGAGATTTGTCTGCCCATCAAAAATGTAGGTTGGGGTGAAATGATGGGTCAGAACCATCAAAGGACTGCTTTTTCTCACAGACAGAAAACTACCATCAAAAGCATCATGCCCCAGGGTCAGCTGTGACATTCCTTCGCATTTCCACCAGCGAAACTTTGAGAAAGTTTAGCAGTTTAGTCATTATCTGTGCTCGCGTGTCCACAGCTGCAGTGAATGTTTTGACAAATTGGAGGAGCATTCTGGGTAAAACGGAGAGAGCAGATGAATGGTTTCAGGACAATTGGCTTTTTTTTCTCCCTCACAGATAATAACTGTCACCTCTCAGATGGCTCTGGGAGAGTGGCGACCGAACCAGACACCACCCCCACCCACACCACCGCCTGCAATCCCCATGTCACATCCACCCCCACCCACACCACCGCCTGCAATCCCCATGTCACATCCACCCCCAATTTCCCCCGCCAGCCATTGACAGGTCGTCAGTACAGCCCCTCAATTCATTTTGGCCCTTGGTCTGGCAGACATCTTGCCATGCCTTGCCTAGTGTTCATCCTCATCACACTCACTCTATCTCTCTCTTTCTCTCTCTCTCTCTCACACTGAGCCCCTGTCTGCTTCTCTGACACTTCCATTACCCCAGAGAGACATCAACCTCAGGAAGGACCAGTGACACACATACAGTACACACACACACATACATCCGTACACACATCCATAAACTCCCTCCCTCACTTTCTCTCTCTCTCTCTCTCTCTTTCTCTCTCTCTCTCTCTCTCACACACACACACACACACACACACACACACACACACACACACACTCACTCTCTGTGCTTGGCTAGTGCTGGACAGCCCTCAGTTTATTAGGAAACACTGCAGGTCCCACATCCCCTTGGCTGAGGAGCCCAGAAGGCTGTGTGTGGGTGGCTGTAATCATGCTGATATGATTTGCCATGCAGCACATGTTGCTGTAGAGCTGCATCTGTAGTCTAGTCTGTTAGTCAGGCAGTCTGCTAGTCAGGCTGTGTGTGTGTGTGTGTGTGTGTGTGTGTGTGTGTGTGAATGAGTTTGTGTGTGTGTTTGTGTGTGTGTGTGTGAGTGTGTGTGTGAATGAGTTTAGTTGTGTGTGTGTGTGCGTGAATGAGTTTGGTTGTGTGTGTGTGTGGGTTTGTTTGTGTGATTGTGTGCGTGAATGAGTTTGATTGTGTGTGTGTGTGTGTGTGTGTGTGTGTGTGTGTGTGCATAGTTGGTCCTTCCCCAGGCTGAGTTCTTCTGAGGGTGGTGGTAAGGGGTAGGGTGGAGAGGAGAGAGATGCAGAAAAGTCGATACAGAGATTGTAGTGTAGTGTTGGAGTGTATGGCTGGATCAATGAATGTAAACCCTAGTGAAGCACATTTCATATTAAATCTGATTCCATGCAAGAAGATGCAATGGATACATCATGTTAGGGACTACCGCAGAGAGAATATGATCGTAAAGATTTTGCCTCGGTTAAATGGGAAAGTCGTGGATTGTGACCTTCTTAAAGAGCTTAGCTCTACAAAGAGAATTGAGCTCAATTGAGAATTGAGGGAACAAATCCCTTGATACACTCCCTCTCTCTGTGTGTGTGTGTGTGTGTGTGTATGTGTGTGTATGTATTTGTATGTTTGTATACTGCATGTGAATGTTTTTTGTCTGTGTAGGCCTTCACATGTTTGTTATAATGTGTATGTGTGTATTTCTGTATGTATACATGTTTTGTGTGTGTGTGCGTGTGTGTATGTGTACAGTATGTTTAAATGTATATGTGTGTATTCGCCAGGTGCTGAACGTGAGCCTGCTGGAGGGAGCACAGGTGACGGTGGAGGACCTGGGGGTCCTGGAGCCATCGGCCCTGGCCAACACATCCGCGCTCAAGACGGGCCTGGTGCTCCGCAGCTCCAGCAATCAGATCTCCATCCGCCTGAGCAGCGAACAGAGGCAGCACCCCAGGTCCATCACGCTGCGATACCAAGGTACGGACTGGCTGGTAGATATTCTTCAGAACAGGTTCATCAGCCGCCTCAGCCTTCAGATCGGACATGCACTCCAATTCCATCAAGCTCCGATACCAAGTTACAGATCGGCAAAGATTCTTCAGAACAGGTTCATCAGTCGTCTTTAGTATGGGTTAGAGTTCAAATCAGACCTGAACTCCAATTCCATCACGCTACGATACCAAGTTACGGATGGGCAGAGATTCTTCAGAACAGGTTCATCAGTCGTCTTTAGTATGGGTTAGAGTTCAGATCAGACCTGAACTCCAATTCCATCACGCACCGATACCAAGTTACGGTTGGGCAAAGATTCTTCAGAACAGGGTCATCAGCCGGCTCTGGTATTGGACAGCGTTCAGATCTGCACTGGATCTGTCTGTCCCTTGTCAGGTGTGTGATTGGCCCATGATTGGCATGAATGCAGTCCTGCTAGTATCTGCTGAACTGCAGTCAGGGGGAGACTTCAGTACATCTTGTCATTCTTACAGGAATAACAAAGTGAGAGCTGATGCTAAATATGTTAGGTCATTTAATTGTTCCCATTCAACAGTATTCAGCAGTGTTCTACCTTGTCATGTTCAACTCACAATACAAACTATCCGTAGCCGTGGGAACAGAACAAACAGTACTTGTACGAGTGCCCCTACTTGGATACAATAAGAGCCTACTTGGATACAATAAGTCCCTACTTGGATACAATAAGTGTGTGCAAAAAGTAGGTTCAGAGAAAAAAATGGTCATTACAACAGATCAAAGTGTATATTATGCTGTTTGAAAAGAGACATCTTAATGAGCTGTAAAGTGTGTGAATAAGGCTTCAAGCCCAGTGAGTAGTAGACAATAACATGCATCTTTCATATTTCACTCATCTCTTCACAATGGCAAAAGCCTTTAATATCTTGCATCTGCGTTCTGCATTTGTTTGTGAAAAGTCTATTTTGGTGACAAAGGCAATCGTCTGAAGAGCAATTACATGGGGTTAGCACTGCGCTAATGCACTTTTGTAGAGCTTTCACTGTATAAAGACTTCAGGACCCATTACTCTGTAGCTTCACACTGAGCAGAGATGCAAATCCTGTTGGTGGGAAGCTGGCTAATGAACTATGACAAGCTTCTGTGCAACTCAAGAATTATATTTCCCTTCCTCTTCTTCTATTTGCCTTCGTTTCCCCCTGCATTTTTTTTGCTTTGGATCCATAGCCTTATCAAATAACCTGAGGAGTTTGAAGACATTCCGTATGGATATGAGTGGTGTCTATGCTAGCATTACAAAACAGGTTAATGCCCTACGTGTTTTCAGTAAACTAAAGGTGTTTCAAGGTAGCTAATGACTTGGGGACAGATTTAACCCCAGTGTTGCAACAATCCGTCAGAAGATCATGCCCTGGAGTCACACAGATAGGCTACTGTGTTGTGGCACGCTGTGTTGTGTTGTGTTGGATAAGATGTGATAAGGATGTCACGGGACAGAATTAGAACACTAGAAGGCCCAACTTTGGCTGTATTTGCCAGTATTCACTATCAGAGTAAGGACAAAGCTCTGAACCTACAGTGTCTGCTGAAACCAAACAGGGGTTGCAGTTTTCACAGAGATTATTTACTCTGTGGAAGGAGAGCTAGCCTAATCAGCATGGTTAATGTAGTGTGGCTGTCAATGGCATCAGGTTCATGCCTTGGTTTCTGTGTGGTTAAAGCAGGGGTGGGTTCAAACTCGATAACCACAGGTGAACATTCATGGTGAATATGTTTTCTCTGAACAGTTTGATTTGTCGACTTGGTGTCAACATTTCATTTTAACGGTAACCGTTCGGCCAGCTCCACTGTATGTTTGTTGAGAACTACCTTCTCAAGCTGAGAAGCCTGAGAGCCTTGTTATGTTGTCTAAATTGAATTGCGACCCTTAGTCCAGCACCCATGTTTATGTAATAATAATAATAATAATAATAATAATAATAATAATAATAATAAGCTTTATTTGTATAGCACCTTTCATACACAGAATGCAGCTCAAAGTGCTTTACATTTGGAGCACTTAACACAATAATAGAGACGACCAGAGAATGACCTCCTCTGGCTGCCTGTTTGTGTTCACAAGCGTTCACAGTGTTTGAAAATGCTCATGGATGTGTCTCCGTCTGTTGGCTATTTTGAATGCTCTTCTGGTTTGGATCTCCTGGCTCTGGTGCCGTTTCTGCATGAAAGAGATTCATTGACCTCAGTGACGCCACATAGAATAGGCCAGAGGGGAGTCTGGCAGACAGCCCACACCGCTGAGCCTTGCTGTGGAAATGACTGTCTCTATGACAGGAGCGCTCCGAGACAATACAGTGACGGCTCTGCTGGACTCCTAACGCGTCCTTCTGCTGCTGTTGAGTCCTATATGAGTGGCACTCCACTGAGGAAGACCACACACACACACATACACACACACACACACACACACACACACACACACACACACACATAAGCACACACATACACACACACATAAACACACACACACACACACACGCACACACACGCACACACACACACACACACACACACACACACACACACACACACACACAAACACGCACACACACAGTCACTCACTCACGGCTGCATCTAGTGTGCTTCAGTCCAAATTCAATTTGAGCTCTCGCAGGCTGTCAAATGATCGTCAGTCACAAAGACGGATCAGCAGCAGGATAGATGAGAGTGTGACAGACTGATGATCCGTTTGTTTCATTCTGATTAAACCGCTTCTAGGAAATGAACAGCACATGAATGAATGAATGAATGAATTAGTGGATGAATAAATAAATGAATATGTGAATGGTTACCAGTTCTCTCAACTAAACAAAGGCAGGCAAACTAGCAAGCAGTACACTTTAAAGAGTATTTCAGTAAGATGCATAAGGGATTTGCAGCTGAAATGGAGGATTGAGGAATGCAGGATTAATCTATTTAAAATAGAACATTTCATAGACAAGGCAAGAAAACGACCAATTTCTGTCAAAATCAATATTACAGTAACCAACCTTATTCCTGAGCCAAACATGATCATCGCCATGATACTTCAGTATTCCGAAATGTCTTGCCAAAGCTGCGTGGTATTAATTTTAAATAGTTTCATATGATGGTAGTCTGAAAAAAAACCTATCTACAAATATGTCAGTCAATTCAGTACAGAATTGTCAACATTTCGAAAGAAATAAGTTAAAGAAAGTTAGCTTACTGAGACTGCACTAAGTTATATATGTAAACATAATGGACAGAAGATACCGGAACAGAAATAGCAAATAGGTTTCACCTTCAACACTACTTCATACTCACATTCAAACAGAGGTGTAAAAATCTGACTTTTTTCCGGCTTCAGAAAGTAAAAGGCCTGCCACATTTTGGTTCCAACCATTCACTTACAGTAATCAGCTGATTCTTATTAGCACAATTCTTAAGCCAGGTAGATCATCTAATTAGTGAGATCACATGTGTTAAGCACACAGGTAGAACCAATACATGGCAGGACTTTTACTTTCTGAAGCTGGACTTACATCTCTGCATTCAAAACATTCTGCTTTTTTTCAGAAGGTGTTCACTAGGACTGTGCTACAGTCACGTGCTGTGAATGCTGAATTGTTCTTTGATTATTGAGTAAGGGATAATGTATAGAACGCCGGTCATTATTGGGAAATAGGTCCCGACAGGGCGAACCGGACCCCAACGCGCAGTGGAGGGGTCTTGTTCCGCCCTGAAGGGACCTATTTCCCGATAATGACCGGCGTTCTATACATTATCCCGCTTATTACACAGCTAAAACCAAACCAAAACGAAACAAACTCCCCACGATATGACTCTTTAGCCTGCATAGCCTACAGTAGGCTATAGCCTATTTGTTATCGTTTCATCGTGGCTTTTGGTGAGAAACATATAGTTCACAACAGCACACGCTAAACTTGAATCAAACATTCTTTAGAACACAGCTGATCAACCGTCTGCTTTCACTTTTGAATGAAGTTCCAGTCCTTGCGCAGTAATATGAAAGACTACCAAACGTTGGGAAGGCTCATTCAAGTGAATGGAGCATTCTGCAGCACTCTGAAGAGCCGTGTAATAAAGGCCAGTAAAGACTAGCCTGGAAATATCCAGACTCTCGTACGTACATTTCATTGAGCGTAAGTACGTAGGAGGGCGGAGCCAGGCTAAGTAAAGACCTCCTGTGGATCAGGAGGGGGGGTTTACGCGCATATGAGTCTGACTACAGCCAGAGACTTTCTAATGTGGAGACACAGCACTCAAAAAATACTCTATAGAAATGCATGGGGCTAGTTTGTCACACCAATATGGCCGTTGTCTACACATATCCCACCCCTTCCTCGGCAAAACGTCGACATGTGAATACATTGAGCCAATCATATGGTGTGTTGTGAAGACATCGTGCCAATCATGTGTTGTGATCTCGCCGCTGGAGCAAGATTGGTGTCGTGAAGCCTTGCGCACGCGCAGTTCGACCCAAAGACTGTGCCCGATGAGTGCCCATAAAACGTTGGTATATGGCCGCTGAGTGGAGGGACTTGCCTAAAAGGACTTTGCTACAGCTGCTTCATAATCCCACAGAGACGGATGTGTATCCGATTCAATCTTCAGAGCGGAGATTTCAGCTCTCTGCAGTGTAAAGGGTAAACGCGTGCTAATGTGTTTTCCATACCTGTGTGTTCCAACACTGTTGTAGGTACTGGCAGCACTTTATACAATGCTTTCATTTGACCACTTTATTGGTTTGGAAAATTGCCTCGGAACTAAATCACTTTCAACAGGTGCCTGATAAGTGTTGTTTAGTGTTGTTCGGCAGCTATGTTGGCTCATGAATTAAATCTTAGTCAATTTTTACGTTTTACTTTAGCAAAATTCATAGATTTCGATGTTGCATGCACACCTACACACACATACATACACAAACTACACATAAACATACCAGCTCTCCCTGCGCGCTTCCTCTCTCTCTCTCTTACACACACACACACACACACACACACACACATACACCTCTTTTCCTATCCCTCGGCAGCAAATATATCTGTTTGTTTCTGTCTTATACATTTGCGCAGTCCTGCCGAGGGAGATGTGTCCACTTTATCTGTGTCTGACCTTCACACACACACATAATTGAAAGCCTGGAGAGAAATGTGAAGTGAATGTCACCACTGTGGTTGAGATTGTTCACTTTGTCCTCATCCCCCGCTTGCAGTGCTGAGATTATCATGCTTCCACTTAATGGGGTGTGAAATATGGGAGATGACAAGCACAAGGGGGGGGGGGGGGGGGGCAGGAAATGCATCTCAGTGTGCCATAATTAATATCTGTAAACCACTTAAAATGTTGAAATGACAAGGTAATGAAAGCTTTGATAAAGAAAGCTGGCATGGGCTTGTGTTAGTGTGTGTACATGTTTTTGTACTTACTCATCTCATACAATTCCTTACAAACGTACAAATTATTCTTATCCAAGAAAACCTTCAGCAAAGCTTTGATTCGTCATCATATAGCAATCACAGATTAGAATGCCTGTTCCAGTGAGAGTGGCTGACATTTCTTTAAATGTTTACAGTGTACATAGAACAACAGACAGAAGGATTACGCCGGTAAATCGTATTTCAAACCCGTAAATTGATGCATAATAGATAATATCTGTTTTGTATTACTCAACAGTGATGTGCAGCTTGGTGATGCATGGCACAGAGCACAATGCTTCATAATCTGTTTATGATAAAAAAGGATAGGCATACCTCAAAACATGTTGCATAGTGTTACTTGGAGTTCATTTATGGCAGTCATTTACACACTTCATTTTTCTGATAATCTGTCTATTTTGTTTGTCTATATACTTTTAGATTCTTTTGTTGTTATTTTTTGGGCTGTATGTGTGTGTGTGTGTGTGTGTGTGTGTGTGTGTGTATGTGTGTGTCCTCTGCCCATTTTGTATTCTGTACGCTCCACCTTAACCCGTCCAACACAGAGCCTGTTGAACAGAGCGCCGTGCTGTATAATTAATACATCCGCTGTATCATTAATACATGGAGGCCAGAGGGGAGGATGCATCTTGTATGAGATCATGTAATATCCAGCGGTGTTAATAAAGCACTCTAATGTGTCAGGGAGGCAGGGCAGCACCTGTGTCAAATCTCCCGGGAGCAAGAATGAGCTCCGCATACCCAACGAGAGAGAGAGAGAGAGAGAGAGAGAGAGAGAGAGAGAGAGAGAGAGAGACACTGCTCTTATCAGAGACCCTCCCAGGCAGAAGAAATGGCTTTCTGAGATGCGGCCTGAGGACACAGGGCCATGAAATGCACCAGCGCACACTAAACAACTTGTGAATTGGACATGAAGTGCTCTTTGTCCCCCTGTCGCCCGACACAAGCACACGCAGCTCATCAGCATTGCCCTCACACACACAAATGCACAGCGGTCTCGCGGAAAAATGGCCCCTGTTACAAGCTGACTCACCGCTTGATTGTGTACCATGGGATTGCAAAGGATCTGAATTCAGCAGGTGACACTCGGAGCAAGCCTTTGGACAAATACACACATGAAGAAAGTTTTGAGTTTTGTCCCTGAGTGTAGAATTTGGCAGTATAAGAATCAAAATGGTGACTTTAGCGCCTTAGCAACTTGTAAAGATATATGTACTTACATACAATAAATATTGGATTCAAATTGTTTTATTTACTGAAGTCACTGGACTTTATTCACTTGTCACTGAATCATTGGATGGAGAATATGCCTTATACTCCTTTGAATTTGGGACTTGAAGTGATGCACAGATGTCATGTAACCCAAGACACAGTTGATCTGTGCATCATGTGACCACCTTTTGAATAATTGATAGTGAAGGCAATTAGAATGTCGGCCCAAAGTTGGAGACAATGCAATGTAATATTATTTCAAAACCAGATAACTCAGGAACAGTTTATTGTACAGAGGCATTATACCTTTGGATTCGGTAAGGTCTGCTGCTAATTTAGATGTACAGTTTGTCGTGTGTTGATTGAAGAGTTTGTGTGCTATTACACTGAGAAGAATGGGTGTGGAAATGAATGCAGAGGTGTCAAAGTTAATTTTCTCACAAAACGTTTATCACATGAACTAGGAACCAGCACCGTTGGACAGCTGAAGTTGTACAGTTTCAGGTGATATGCGTGCGATGAGTACTCTGTGAGCAATTTAACAGAGGAGAATGGGTGTGAATTCGGACGCACTTTGCGTCCTACGGCTCCATAGTGTTTTAAACCACACACGCACCGTCTCCACCCCATGACTTTCCAAGAGAAAACATTACTCGCAAAGATCAATATTGATCTCGGTGGGAGATAGAGATTAAGTCAGGGAGAAGAGAGGAGAGCCATAACACAACGGGGCTGTGGTGTATCGATATGCACGCGGCCAGGTTAAACGCATGCTCGTAATGGTCAGGAGCTCGATAAAGCCTGTTCAGGGAAAATAACACTGCACCGCCACTCAGCTCATCACAGAGCCGACGACAGCTCTGACAGGAACTCTTTGGCGATACTTACAGGAACTCATCAGCTTCCCTCTACCAGTCCTGAACAAATGTGTTGAGCGCAGCTGGATCAATAGTGAAGCCCTCGTCTGAGAGGTACCATACGAGGTGCTATTCATTCACGCTGGATCCATTACATATCACAGTGATGTCTCTACAATGATGAGACCTTTGTAAAAATCTCATCTTTTTGCCTCGTGGAGGGATGCCCTCAAGGATGGAATGCAACACTATTTTACACCAGGGTGTTAGGGCCAATTTATCCTTACTTATTGTTTATTTAATGTCATCTCCCCCTGTTGTTTCTTCACACACAAGCCAAAACACACCTGCAGGAAGACAATATAGACTGACAGGAAGTGCAGCCTAGGCAGGTGCTTCATTAGGGAAAACGCTAGTCGGCTGGAGAATGAACAGTTTATGACCGCGCCATTTCACATTAAGAATATAAGAGTAGGCACTTAATTTCATTGATTTGCACTCATACACTTTCTTGGATAGTTGTCAGTTTCACACACACACACACACACACACACACGTGTGTGTGTGTGTGTGTGTGTGCTTATAATGCCCATAAGTCTTTGATTTGAGTGATTTTACAAAAAAATCTTCACTCAACTTTGGCTAGTTTTCCTCAGTGTCTTCCTCTGAGACATTGTTGACCCAGGGAGGGTAATACACGAGATGCTATTTCCCTCCTGTTGGCAAATAACAACAGAGGCCCTTCCATTAGCGTCTGCTGTCTGCAACCCCACAGCCTCCCAATTTTCCCCACTGTTCTCCAACGCTCTCATTACGTGTAATAGCAAAACAATCAGGCTTTATGGTCGGGAAAGCACCCAGGCGCTGTGGAAATGACAGCCAGGGAATGGTGCTTTCTTAATTCCTGTGAGATTGTTGAGACATTAAGCGACGTCTCCAGTGGTTAACACAGAGCTGGGGTGGGGTGGATGTGTGGAAATGGTGACCCATTAAAGTTATAATGACAGCAGTAGGGTTGGATGCAGTCGTATCTCAATGGGTGATCAAGAGTGCCTGGTCATTCTCCCTCTCCTCTGCCGGCATGGCTCGCCGATTTACTGATGCGGAAAAGAAGCCCTTTTCATCACAGAGGTTGAATTTACCAGGCTGGGGCCTGTGAGGGCGGGAGAGAGAGAGTGAAAGAGAGAGTGAGTGAGTGTGAGAGAGAGAGAGAGAGAGAGAGAGAGAGAACTTGGTAAAGTGAAAATCAATGCTGCTACAATAGCCTGAAACCACACCATTGGTGCAACAATAAATGGCACAATTCACTAGCAGTATATAAATCAGTCCATAACTGTCTGTTAGTAGAAGATTTGGCCAGCAGACAAATAGAATGGAGAGGGTATGTTTGAGGTGCTTTGGAAATTGGTCTTATTATGAACAGTTAGTCTTTTTATGGCACCAAATCAGCAAATGGCACTTTCAGCAGATGAAATATTGTTAGAGTATATTTAATCATTGTGATGTTAACTACAAGCGGAAAGATGCAGTATAAGTAAGTATATATACTTTTTTGATCCTGTGAGGGAAATTTGGTCTCTGCATTTAACCTAATCGGTGAATTTGTGAAACACAAATAGCACACAGTGAACACACAGTGAGGTGAAGCACACACTAATCCCGGCGCAGTGAGCTGCCTGCTACAACGGTGGCGCTCGGGGAGCAGTGAGGGGTTAGGTGCCTTGCTCAAGGGCACTTCAGCCGCAGCCCACTTTTTTCTGTGGGATGTACTTGAGAGGGAGGGGAGTTTTTTGTTTTATTGACCATTAGAAGCAATAGTGCGGTAGTTTAAAACCTTAAAACACGTTTTAGTGTTGGTTTTTATACACAAGGAGGCGAGAATGGAAGAGAGGGATTAAGTGAATGGACTTAAAACATGGTGATTAAGTTTGAATATGTTTGGAATTCTTGATTAGGCCATTACTGTGTTGACCTTAAAACACCAAATCAAGGACAAAATATCCTCAAGCTATTGTTTAAAAATTACATTTAAAATGATTCAGTCATGTGCCTCATCTAATTGTATTATCAATTAAGCCCCCCCCCCCCCCCCCCCCCAAAAAAAAAAGTCCAATGCTGTGAGGTTAATTATGTTGGTGGGGTCAGTGACTTACATTGAATACCATATAGAATATCAAATGAAATCTCTAATCAGCGTGTGGCATGTATGCATTTTAATTGAAGGTCTGGGGCCGTAATGGAAATGCTGGACAAGGTGCGAACGGAACGGAAAGTCGGTGCGAACGGAACGCTTGAGTTGCGTGCCTGGTGCAGCCTGCCTGATAGAGCCTGGCAAGCAGCCCAAGGCATACCAGAGGAGGTGCAGGCTCCAAGGCATACCAGAGGAGGTGCAGGCTCTGCATGGGATGGGGGAAGGGGAGGGGGAGGTGCTGTGGGGGAGGAGGTGTTTCTTTAGAGCCTCCATTCCTGACAAGGCCACATCGATCTGTCAACCTGGCGAACTAACATTTGCTGCCCTCCACTCCGGCTGATGTTCATTCCATTTAAGAGAGCCAGAGGAAGACCAGCCCTGGGAGCGGCAGGCCTGTCTGTCTGTCAGTCTGTCTGTCTGTCTGTCTGTCTGTCTTCACAAATGACACTGACATTGTGTCCAGGCAGTGAAGTTCATTTGAAGCGCTATCATGAAAACACTTTCCTGTGTGATCATTCATTGAAGAGGTTGTTGACATTTGCTGTGTCATGACATCAAATGTTTTTGTCTCCATAAATAAAATACATTTACATTTATTCAGTTAGCTGACGCTTTTATATAAAGCAACTTAAAACAATGTTACAAGGAATAACATTCAAGCTTCAATGACCTCAGGTAACAATACATACTACAACAATAAATGCTAGTACCAGAGGATGAGAGTGCAGAAGTTTAAGAACTAGTCAAAGTGTAGTTGTAGGTGATAGTGGTAGAAGTAGGAAGAGGTAGAAGTAGAAGGAGGGAAAAGGGAGGGAGGTGCATGGTAAGTGCATGGAAAGTGCATGGTAAGTGCATGGTAAGTGCATTAATCAATTTTCAAATCAATTTTGTCTCTTCTCAGCCTTCGTTCTGAGCTGTGGCCTTCCAAAGAGGCCCGCCAATGGTGAGGTGACTGTCAGCAGTCTCAGTGTTGGAGGGGAGGCCTTCTTCTTCTGTCTGACTGGCTACCAGCTCCAGGGCTTCTCCTCGCTCACCTGCCGCAACGCCACCACCCCCTACTGGACTGGCAGAGAACCCAAATGCCAAGGTAAGAAGGGCCTGTGTATGCCTGTGTGTGTGTGTGTGTGTGTGTGTGTGTGTGTGTGTGTGTGTGTGTGTGTGTGTGTGTGTGGTATGTTCTGGAGGTTGTGTATAGTTTTTAAAAGGAACCCAAATGCCAGGGTAAGAAGGCCAAAAAAGGCACACTATTTGTGTGTATATATATATATAGTATATATCATTGGTTCCCAAAGACTGGGTCGCGACCCACAGGTGGGTCGTAGGAGATTTTATTTGGGTCGCCAGCATAGCCTAGTGACAATTTATGTTGTGTAATACCCCTAGCTTATACCTTATATAGATTAGGAAAGCTAACAGCTTTCTATTAGGATCTAGTTTGTTAACTACCACAGTCACGAGTTGGGTCGCGATAGTCTGCCATTTTTAAAAAAGTGGGTCCCCAGAAAAAAAGTTTGGGAAACACTGGTATATATAGTATAGTATATTCAGAGCATATGCAAACATTTGACATGCTGTACTTCTCAATTAAGCTTACTCTTAACTGTGTGAACATACCCCCATACACCAATCTAAGTCTTTTAGATATTTTTGTATAGATAGATAGATAGATAGATAGATAGATAGATAGATAGATAGATAGATCATTTAGGATAGTGTTTCTCAAAGTGTGGTCCATGAGCAGATGTGGTAAAATATAATATAGATGAGTTGTTTGCACTATTGAACCAACTTGTATGTGAATCCAAGAGTTCTGCAAGACTGCCTGTAAGCTACACCTGTTAAATCACATGAATCCTCTGAGACAATAAGCACGGTGCAAAGACAATAACCAAGGTGGTTCAGCGAGTAGGCCTATTGTGTAATATACTGTTGAAGTAGGTCTACTGTTTTGTTTTTTTAGTTAGGTGGTCCGTGATTTTTTTTTATTGGTTAAGTGGTCCTTGGTCTGAAAAAGTTTGAGAAACACTGATTTAGGATGAAGTGTCCTATGAGGGACATGTCTTCAGACACACTGCAGACTGCACAGATAAGAGTAAAGACATGAGACTGGTCTGGAAAGTTCAACCGTGAAAGTGTCTCTGGGCCTCTGTCTGTTCCCTTGCCCTGGAGAAGTCCCCGATCATGCCAGATTAAATCAGCCAAAGCCAGGGTAGAAGGAACGCTCTGAGATATCAATGAGTCAGTGAGATGTCTTAGATGTCTTGTCAGATATTTGGAGAACTCACAGAGGCCAGACGGAATGTCAGTTCAGGTAAGTTTTTATTTGTCTGGATGAAAACTAACCTAGATATCATAAGCGTCAATAGACCCTGTGGTTAGTGTACCGGTAGCAGGTTGGAATCATGTGCCCATTAATCTAAAAAGTCACTTCAATAGCAAAATCATTCCAAATATGGACATGAACATACTGCATTGTTTGGAACTCAGCATGTCACAAATACATAAACATTCTAAAAATACTACAGTATTACAGCCCTGAAAGCCATCATGTCATGCACCCAGACAGGGAAACTGACATTGTTGATTTCATTAATATAAGGAGTGGACAAACTGTTAGTAGTTAAAGGCTATACTTAAGATAAGATAAGATAAGATAAACTTTATTGTCCCTCCAGGGGAAATTTGTCTTGGGCTGTAAAGTGCATTCACTGTGAACAACAGTGATCTGATGCCAACCCTGGCTGTGCCCGTAGCCTAGTCAGTGCTAGTTTGCACATTGTGTGTGTTTTCAACTCCAGGTGCTAATAAGAGGTCCTCTGTTTCTCATCTATTTAAGCTGACTGGGGCGGGCTGTGAGATCTTGATCAAATCATTGGCTGAATCATAAGTGCGTTGTCAATAACTGTGAATATGTACAAATATGCTAGTATTCCACCACATCTCTGTGAGCCCTGGTGTATATTTACATATTGTTATTTGCGGTATCCATTGCATTCCTTATTAGCATGCATATGTGACATTAGCATATATATTGTAAGTATTCAAAGTTGTGCAAGTTTTGCAGCCATGCAGTTTGCTATTGCTGTATTTGTGCTGTCAACAATACATAGAATTTGTGTCGCAGGAGACAAACCAGATAACTGCTGATAATGAATCTGGTCCTAATATTAGATAATATATAGACACTATAGATCGGTCTCACAGTCAGCAGTTAATAGGGCGGTTTTCTCAATCACTTCTGTTGTATGTTTGTTATACTTAATTGAGCTATGCACTGGGTGTGCAATGTGTATGTCATTGCGCTGGTGTGTACAAACAGTTTCTCGGGGTTTTTTTTACATACACACCCATGCTCACACACACACACACACACACACACACACACAGATAGAGAGAGAGTTGCAGATAGGAAGAGTGATAGAGAGAGAGAGGAAGAAAGAGAGAGAACCAAATGAGGCATCGGATAAGGACCAATTTCCGCCCCTTGTAATACTTCAAAATAATATTTGATGAACCTTACATTTTTCAGTAGTGAGAAGGGTGTAGATTTGGACAAAATCTGGTTTGGCTCATACTGGGAGCATTTATTACCTAAAATACCCAATTTTGTTTACCCTGCTCGGAGTTTGGTGTTAGGCTGGTGGGTGCCCTATTTCTGCCCACTCACTCTGGCCATCAAGTTGCAATTAGGGACATTATAATGTAGTAGTGTATTGAAAACCACATTCAGACTCATTTTTATTCTCCCGAGACCCCTAGCTCACTAGGTAATCAGCTCATTAGCTCAGATCAGTGGAGAACTACTACAGAAAACATTTGGGACAAAACTAAGTATAGTAAAAGAGAGTATGAGTGTTGTCCCCAATGTTTTATATATGCGGCATCACAAGTATTTTCCATTTACTTTATGGACATTTTTGAACATGAGTGCCATCTCTTATGCCTTCAGTCTCCTTACATTGTCATGTCCTCTGTCTCTGTCTCTGTCTCTGTCTCTCTCTCTCTCTCTCTCTGTCTCTCTCTCTCTCTCTCTCTGTCTCTGTCTCTGTCACTCTCTCTCTCTATCTGCCTCTCTCTCTTTCTCTCTATCTGCCACTCTCTCTATCTCTCTTTCTCTCTATCTGCTATTCTCTCTCTCTCTCTTTCTCTCTCTCTCTCTTTCTCCAGCCTCATGTGGTGGGATGATTAAAAATGCCACTCTGGGTCGCCTGGTCTCGCCAGGGTTTCCAGGTAACTACAGCAACAACCTGACGTGCCACTGGGTTCTGGAGGCCCCTGAGGGCCACAGGCTCCACGTGCACTTTGAAAAGGTGGCCCTCGCAGAGGACGACGACAGGTACGCAACGCTGTCTACTAGACCTTTCCAATTACAGGTGTGGTCAAAAATCTCCAGGCACACTCAGGTGTGAG
>NC_055961.1:19189993-19192493 GCF_018492685.1 Alosa sapidissima
CACACAGTTTGAGGAGGTAGTTCTCCATGAACATACGGTGGAGCTGGATGTGAGCTCGACGAAGTGTTACCATGACAATAGAATGTTTACACCAAATCGTTCAAATTGTTCGAACCATAGATATATATACGGTTCGAACTGTTCAGCGAAAACATGTTTGCCATGAACGTTCGCCACTGTTTGCCAAACTTGAATGCACCTCTGGTGGAACAAGCTCTGCTCTAGTGATAGTACAGGTGCATCTCAGAAAAATTGAATATCATGGAAAAGCCCACTGCCCTGCACAGACTGACCGGCAAAGAAAACCATTGCCAGTGTTTTGATTTAATCAGCTGATTACAGCTGATTAGAGCTCTTCTCAGGTCGACATTTATTATAAATTCTTTATTTTAAAATTTTGAGATACTGGATTGTTTTTCTTTAACATTAGAATAATCAAGATTATAACAAAAAAAGGCTAGAAATATTTCATTTTATGTGTAATGAATAATGAATTTAGATTATATGAAAGTTTCACTTTTTAAAAAATAAATTACGGGAAAGAAATGTTATTTTTCCATGATGATTTCTTTGGGATGCACCTGTATATGCAGTGACTTTCAGCCTTAATATTGTCACATAACATTGTCACATCTGATGTGATACAGATGTTACCGTCAGTGTTTTTGACGACTAACCTTTACCGTATAAATACTGTTATATACACCGTTATATACCATTTATCGTATAAACACAAATGCTGTATTGCTCCCCACTCTTTGTAAATGTATTGCATGTATATTATATGTCTGTTATAGGATATAGCATATACCATATGTTATTATAATGCTATTACAATCGTCTTTGTGCTTGTGTTGGTCAGCTTTTCCACATGGCTTTTGCTACGAGCCGTTTGTGAAGTACGGGAACTTCTCCAGCAGCGACGCGTCCTTCGGGGTGGGGGCAGTTGTGGAGTTCTCCTGTGACTCTGGCTACACCCTGGAGCAAGGCTCCGTCACCATCGAGTGTGTGGACGCAGAGAACCCACAGTGGAACGACACTGAGCCAGGATGCAGAGGTGGGCAGGGTTCTAGGTTCTAACCCTAGGTTCTACCACATGATCTGGGTCAGGGATTTATGATGATGATGATGATGATGAGAGTTCCTGTGTCCAGTTCCAGGATATTTAAAAATGTCTTCATTTCTTGGTTCAGGGGTAAAATTCCAGTTTAATAGATAGACCATTAGGCTATTAAGTGGTTATTAAGTTTAAGTGTTCTTCTGCTGCCTGATCCTCCTTTAGAATATAAACACAGATTACACAAATGGTACACAAATTTGAATTCTGCATTCCCTGGTGCTAGATTATTTTGTTTTTTGAATTTTGGTGTGTGTGTGATGTGTGTGTACTGTACGTGACTGTGTGTGTGTGTGTGTGTGTGTGTGTGTGTGTGTGTGTGTGTGTGTGTGTGTGTGTGTGTGTGTGTGTGTGTGTGTGTGACTGTGTGCTCCTCAGCTGTCTGCAGTGGAGAGATCACAGACTCAGCTGGGGTTGTGCTCTCTCCGAACTGGCCCGAGGCCTATGACAAGGGGCAGGACTGCATCTGGGGCATCCACGTGGAGGAGGACAAGAGGATCATGCTGGACATCCAAGTGTACGTGCAGGAGAGAGAGCAAGAGAGAGTGTGTGTGCATGCGCGTGCACATACTTGTGAATGTGTGTGTGTGTGTGTGTGTGTGTGTGTGTGTGTGTGTGTGTGTGTGTGTGTGTGTGTGTGTGTGTGTGAGTAAGTGTGATTGTGAGTGGAAGAGAAGTGGAAGTGCCAGTCTCCCCAACCACTATAGTGTGGCTCAATGTGTATACACCCACCAGACCATGTGTTTTCTATGCAGAGAACTTCACAATGTTCTCTGCATAGATATATATAATTACAGTAAATCTTTAAGGTTGAATCTGTGGCATGTCATGCAGCGAAATGATGGAGTTGGAAATTTGGACTACTGCGATTGCGGTGCTGACCTTGAATGAACTTAATGAAGAATAAGAAGATTCACTGATGCCATTCATTGTCTCCAGCCTAACCAATAGGTGGCTTACACTTCCATGTGTAAGCTTCCATTTACATCTTTCAGCATAAGGTTAGAGGTTCAAAGTTGTAGTATACAATCAGGGATGGATTACTGCACGGGCCTACCGGGCCCAGGCCCAGGGGCCCAAGGGGTCAGGGGGCCCTGAAGCCCAAGCCTTTGCATGAAATCATTGCCTCAATATCAACAAATCAGGATGTAGGCTATGAATCTGATTGAATTTAGTATTGGCCATCCCCAAAATGCACCAGAATACAGGAAATCCCATATATGACAATAAGTGGGGGGCCCTTAATACATCTGGGCCCAGGGGCCCGAAAGTTCATAATCCGCCCATGTATACAATAGTTATTACTCTGGCATAGAGTAATATAGTGTCCAGAGTGTGTCGTCAGGTCGGAGTGTGTCCAGAATGTGTCGTCAGGTCGGAGTG